>NW_027490161.1:621318-909202 GCF_050948175.1 Xylocopa sonorina
GAGTATTTCGAAGCTGCGAGGCTGGGACTCTTTGGGTGCCAGCTACTCAAGAAGTAACAAAACTAGTAGACCACGCAACCCGGGGAAACCCGATGCAAGATAACCCTCGAAGTTTCGAAATACTCCTTCGCTCGACTACTTCTAGCCGAGTGCGCAAATTAGGGTCGCGGGATACTAAACTCACGGCTTCTTTCTATATTGCCTCGACGCGGGACTACTAAATGTTATACGACACGTCGCGAATGATCGGGGATCACCACCCGTTATACGATACAAAATACAATACGTGATATCAGAAATGCGGCAGCGAAAAATGGCTTTAGCGTATAAGGACTCACGCTCTCGCTTCCAACAATTCTGGATCTCGCTCTGGCCTTCTCTCTCTTTCTCCCTCTCTCTCCTCAAAATCGCTCCGCACAATCGTTTGCTAGGTTGCTCGCTAAGTCTTCGCTAAGTCTTCGCTAAGTCGTCTCTAAGTAGTCGCTAAGAAATCGCTAAGAAGTAGAGGCTGTCTTCATGCTGGCTAGCTCGTTATATAGGTTTGCTGGGGGTCTTCGCATCCCCTTAGATCCTCCTTAGGGCTCCTTGGTTGGGTAGGGCTATATGCATCGGTATTGTTCGGGGCATCGATCGGTGGATTTCGGTGATCTTCCCTGATCGCCCCCTCTGCTGTGTCTAGAGGGGCTCCTCTGGATTATTTGAACTGCGGCGCGTGTCGCGCGCCGTGCTTTCCACGGCTTACCTGCAGTTCCGCTGCGCATCTTGCATTTTCCTCTTCATGGGCTCAGGGCAGGGGTGGAGGCCCTTCTCAGACCCGGAGTCCATCCTGTTCGACTCCATGGGCTATGGCAACGGTCGTATCGTTGCAGGGAGGAGTATCCCTCGGGCTTCAGGGTATCTTCTTGCTCACTTCCCGACTCCTCCACCGTCGAGCCCGTCACGCTACCTCGGCGCACAGCCCTTCCGCGAACCTATGGTATTTTAATCCGCCGAAGGAGTGTCTCCTGGGACGCTTCTTCAATCAGCCCGCCAGTCTAATCCGTAGAACGGTGAGAGAGAAAAGAACGGGGGGGGGGGGGAGATTCTACCATCGCGTATTTCACGCTCTTCGCAAGTATAGCTATCGCGATTGTCCGTGTCGCGCTTCTCGCATGGGTGGTGATCTGCGAGCTAGTCTAACTGAAGCAGGGGGGGGGGGGTGAGCAAGCCTTGTGACGTCACCACGTCACACTACATATCGAAGCAATAGTGTTCTAATTCTCCATAAAACGCGATATCGCATCTCATTTCTCTGTATCATGATAAGATGTAGTATTCAGAGCAACTCGTTATGTATATCTCGTCTGCACGTCGAAAGAATGTAAATCCCACTCTTCCTTGCGACGTAATAGAGTTTCTGGATGTCTGCGTATCGATGCAATACAGTTCTAATGCTTCTTTAAACGCGATATCGCAACTCATTCCTATGTTTCATGATAACATATAATATTCATTGCGAAGTGTCATGTATATCTCGTATTCACTTCAAAAGAATGTAAATGCGAAACTTCCATGCTAGGAAATAGCGTTTGCAGATGTCAACGTATCGTAGCAATAGAGTTCTAATGCTTCTTAAAACGCCATATCGCATCTCACTTCTATGTTTCATGATAAGATATAATATTCATTGCGATGTGTTATGTATACCTCGTATTATCTTCAAAAGAATGTAAATGCGGCACTTCCATGCTAGGAAATAGCGTTTGCAGATGTCTACGTATCGTAGCAATAGAGATCTAATGCTTCTTAAAACGCGATATCGCATCTCACTTCTATGTTTCGAGATAAGATATAATATTCATTCCGAAGTGTCCTGTATACGTCGATTTCTCTTCACAAGAATGTGAATGTGACACTTCCTTGCTTGGAAACAACGTTTGCAGATGTCTACGCATCGTAGCAATAGAGTTCTAGTGCTTCTTAATTCGCGATATAGCAACTGACTTCTATGTTTCGAGGTAAGACATAATATTCATTGCGAAATGTCATGTATACCTCGTATTAACTGCAAAAGAATGTAAATGCGACACTTCCATGCTAGGAAATAGCGTTTGCAGATGTCTACGTATCGTAGCAATAGAGTTCTAATGCTTCTTAAAACGCGATATCGCATCTCACATCTATGTTTCATGATAAGATATAATATTCATTATGGAGTATTATGTATACCTCGTATTCACTTCAAAAGAATGTAACTGCTAAACTTCCATGCTACGGAATTGCGTTTGCAGATGTCTACGTATCGTAGCAATGGAGTTCAAATGCTTCTTAAAACGCCATATCGCATCTCACTTCTATGTTTCATGATAAGATACAATATTCATTGCGAAGTGTCATGTATATCTCGTATTCACTTCAGATGAATGTAAAAGCGGCACTTTCCTAGCTAGGAAGTAGCGCTTGCAGATGTCTACGTATCGAAGCAATGGTGTTCTAATGCTTCTCAAAACGCGATATCGCAACTCATTCCTATGTTTCATGATAACATATAATATTCATTGCGAAGTGTCATGTATATCTCGTATTCACTTCAAAAGAATGTAAATGCGACACTCCCTTGCTAGGAAATAGCGTTTGCAGATGTCTACGTATCGTAGCAATAGAGTTCTAATGCTTCTTAAAACGCGATATCGCATCTCACTTCTATGTTTCATGATAAGATATAATATTCATTGCGAAGTGTCATGTATACGTCGATTTCGCTTCACAAGAATGTAAATGTGACACTTCCTTGCTAGGAAATATTGTTTGCAGATGTGTGCGTATCGCAGCAATAGAGTAGTAATACTTCTTAAAACGAGATGTCGCATTTCATTTCTATGTTTCATAATAAGATGTAATATTCATTGTGGAATTTTATGTATACCTCGTATTCACTTCAAAAGGATATAAGTGCGATACTTCCATGCTAGGATATATTGTTTGCAGATATCTACGTATCGCAGCAATCGAGTTCTAGTGCTTCTTAAAGCACGATATCGCATCTCATTTCTATGTTTCGTGATAAGATATAATATTCATTGCGAAGTGTCATGTATACCTCGCATACACTTTAAATGAATGTAAATGCGGCATTTCCTTGCTAGGAAATAGCGTTTGCAGATGTCTACGTATCGAAGCAATAGAGTTCAAATGCTTCTTAAATCGTCATATTGCATCTCATTTCTATTGTTCATGATAAGATACAATATTCATTGCGAAGTGTCATGTATACCTCGTATCCAGTCAAAAGAATGAAAATGCGACAGTTCCTTGCTAGGAAATAGCGTCTGCAGATATCTACGTATCGAAGCAATAGAGTTCTAATGCTTCTTAAATCGCGATATCGCATCTCCTTTCTATGTTTCATGATAAGATATAATATTCATTGTGCAGCATTATGTATATCTCGTCTATACTTCAAATGAATGTAAATGCCACACTTCCTTGCTAGGAAATAGCGTTTGCAGATGTCTACGTGTCGAAGCAATAGAATTCTAATGCTTCTTATATTGTCATATCGCATCTCATTTCTATGATTCATGATAAGGTATTATATTTATTGTGGAGTGTTATGTATACCTTGTATTCACTTCAAATGCATGTAATTGCGACACTTCCTTGCTAGGAAATAACGTTTGCGGATATCTACGTATCGAAGCAATAGAGTTCTAATGCTTCTCAAATCGTCATATCGCATCTCATTTCTATGTTTCATGATAAGATATAATATCCATTGCGCAGTGTTATGTATACCTCGTATTCTCATCAACTATATGTAAATGCGACACTTCCTTGCCAGGCAATAGCGTCTGCAGATGTCTACGTATCGTAGCAATAGGGTTCTAATGCATCTTAAAACGCGATACCGCATCTCATTTCTATGTTTCATGATAAGATATAATATTCATTGTGGAAGGTTATGTTTTCCTCGTCTACGCTGCAAATGATTGTAAGAGCGACACTTCCTTTCTAGTATATTACGTTACCAGATGTCTACGTATCGAAGCAATAGAGTTCTGATGCTTCTTAAATCGAGATATCGCACCTCATTTCTATGTTTTATGATAAGATATAATATTCATTGCGGAGTGTCATGTATACCGAGTAATCTCTTCAAACGAATGTAAATGCGACACTTCCTTGCTAGGAAGTAGCCTTTGCAGATGTATACGTATCGAAGCAATAGAGTTCTAATTCATCTTAAATCGCGATATTGCATCTCATTTCTATGTTTCATGATAAGATATAATATTCGTTGTGCAGTGTTATGTATACCTCGTGTTCACTTCAAAAGAATGTAAATGCCACACTTCCTTGCTATTAAGTAGCGTTTCCAGATGTCTCCGTATCGAAGCAATAGAGTTCTAATGCTTCTTAAAGCGCGATATCGCATATCATTTCTATGTTCCTTGATATGATATAATATTCATTGCGAAGTGTCACTTATACCTCGCATACAAATGAATGTAAATGCGACACGTCATTGCTAGGAAACAGCGTTTGCAGATGTCTACTTATCGTAGAAATAGGGTTCTAATGCTTCTCCAAACGCGGTATCGCATCTCATTTCTATTTTTCCTGGTAAGATATGAAATCCACTGCGATGTGTCATGTATACCTCGCATTCACTTCTAAAAAATGTAAACGCGACACTTTCTTGCTAGAAAATAGCGTCTCCAGATATCTACGTATCGTAGCAATATAGTTCTGATTCTTCTTAAAACGCGATTTCGCATCTCATTTCTATGTTTCATGGTAAGAAATGATATTAATTGCGAAGTGTCTTGAATACCTCGTATTCACTCCAAAGAATGTAAATGCGACACTTCCTTACTATTAAGTAGCGTTTGCAAATGTCTACGTATCGTAGCAATAGAGTTCTAATGCGTTTTAAACCTCGATATCGCATCGCATTCCTATGTTTTATGATAAGATATAATAGTCATTGTATAGTGTTATGTATACCTCTTATTCACTTCAGAGAAATGTAAATGCGACACTGCCTTGCTATGAAATAGCGTTTCCAGATGTTTCCGTATCGAAGCAATAGAGTTCTAATGCTTCTTAAATCGCGATATCGCATTTCATTTCTCCGTTTCGTGATAAGGAAGAATATTCACTGTGCAGTGTTATGTATACCTCGTATTGACTTCAAAAGGATGTAAATGCGACACTTCGTTTCTAGGAAATAGCGTTTCCAGATGTCTGCGTTTCGTAGCAGTAGGGTTCTAACGTTTCTTAAAACGCGATATCGCATCTCAGTTCTAAGTTTCATGTTAAGATATAATATTCACTGCGAAGTGTCATGTACACCTCTTACTCACTTCAAATGAATGTAAATGCTACACTTCTTTGCTAATAGACAGCGTTTGCAGATGTCTACGTATTGAAGCAATAGAATTCTAATGCTTCTTAAAACGGGATATCGCATTTCATTTCTTTGCTTCATGATATGATATAATATTAGTTGCGGTGTGTCATGAATATCTCGTATTCACTTCAAAGGAATGTAAATACGACACTTCCATGCTAGGAAATAGCGTTTGCAGATATCTACGAATCGAAGCAACAGATTTCTAAAGCTTTTTAAATCGCGCTATAGCATCTCATTTCTATGTTTCATGATAAGATATAATATTCATTGTGCAGTGTTATGAATACCTCGTATTCACTTCAAAAGAATGTAAATGCGACACTTCCTTGCTAGGAAATAGCCTTTGCAGATGTCTACTTATCGTAGCATTAGAGTTCTAATGCTTCTCAAAACGCGATATCGCTACTCATTGCTATGTTTCATGATAATATATAATATTCATTGTGGAGTGTCATGTACACCCTGTACTCACTTCAAAAGAACGTAAATGCCACACTTCCTTGCTTGGAAATATCGTTTGCAGATGTCTACGTATCGAAGCAATAGAGTTCTAATGCTTCTTAAATCGCCATATTGCATCTCATATCAATGTTTCATGATAAGATGTAATATTCACTGTGGAGTGTCATGTATGCCTCGTATTCCTTTCAAGAGAATGTAAATGCGACACTTCCTTGCTAGGAAGTAGCTTTTGCAGATGTCTACGTATGGAAGCAATAGATTTCTAAAGCTTGCTAATTCGCGATATCGCATCTCATATCTATGTTTCATGATAATATATAATATTCATTGCGAAGTATCATGTATACCTCGCATACACTTCAGACGAATGTAAATGCGACACTACCTTGCTGGGAAATAGCGTTTGCAGGTGTCTACGTATAGTGGCATTAGAGTTCTAATGCATCTTAAATCGCCATATTACATCTCATTTCTATGTTTCATGATAAGATATAATATTCATTGCGAAGTGTCATGTATACCTCGCACACACTTCAAATGAATGGAAGTGCGACACTTCGTTCCTAGGAAATAGCGTCTGCAGATGTCTACGTATTGAAGCAATAGAGTTCTAATGCTTCTTAAAACGCGATATCGCATCTCATTTCTATGTATCATGATAAGATATAATAGTCACTGCGAAGTGTTATGTATACCTCGCATACACTTCAAATGAATGTAAATGCTACACTTCTTTGCTAGGAGATAACGTTTGCAGATGTCTACGTATCGAAGCAATAGAGTTCTAATGCTTCTTAAAACGGGATATCGCATCTCATTCCTTTGCTTCATGATATGATATAATATTAGTTGCGGTGTGTCATGAATATCTCGTATTCACTTCAAAGAAATGTAAATATGACACTTCCATGCTAGGAAATAGCGTTTGCAGATGTCTACGTATCGAGGCAACAGAGTGCTAATGCTTCTTAAAACGAGATATTGCATCTCACTTCTATGTTTCATGATAAGACATAATATTCATTGCGAAGTGTTATGTATACATCGCACACACTTTAAATTAATGTAAATGCGACAATTCCTTGCTAGGAAGTAGCGCTTGCAGATGTCTACCTATCGAAGCAATAGTGTTCTAATGCCTCTTAAAACGATATGTCGCATCTCATTTCTATGATTCATGATGTGGTATAATATTCACTGCGAAGTGTTATGTATTCCTCGCCTAGGCTTCAAATGACTGTAAGTGCGACACTTCCTTCCCAGGAAATAGCGTTAGCAGATGTCTACGTATCGAAGCAATGGAGTTCTAGTGCTTCTTAAAACGAGATATCGCATCTCATTTCTATGTATCATGATAAGATATAATAGTCATTGCGAATTGTTATGTATACCTCGCATACACTTCAAATGAATGTAAATGCTACACTTCTTTGCTAGGAGACAGCGTTTGCAGATGTCTACGTATCGAAGCAACAGAGTGCTAATGCCTCTTAAAACGGGATATCGCATCTCATTTCTTTGTTTCATGATATGATATAATATTAATTGCGAAATGTCGTGAATACCTCGTATTCACTTCAAAAGAATGTAAGTGCGACACTTCCATGCTAGGAAATAGCGTTTGGAGATGTCTACGTATCGAAGCAATAGAGTTCTAATGCTTCTTAAAACGAGATATCGCATCCCACTTCTATGTTTCATGATAAGACATAATATTCATTGCGAAGTGTTATGTATACCTCGCATACACTTTAAATTAATGTAAATGCGACACTTCCTTGCTAGGAAATAGCGCTTGCAGATGTCTACCTATCGAACCAATAGTGTTCTAATGCTTCTTAAAACGAGATATCGCATCTCATTTCTATGTTCCATGATAAGATATAGTATTAATTGCGAAGTGTTATGAATACTTTGTATTCACTTCAGAAAAATGTAAATGCGACACTTCCTTGCAAGGAACTAGCGTTAGCAGATGTCTACGTATAAATGCAATAGAGTTCTAATGCTTCTTAAAACGAGATATCGCATCTCATTTCTATGTTTCATGACAAGACATAATATTCATTGCGAAGTGTTATGTACTCCTCGTATTTACTCCAAATGAATGTAACTGCGACACTTTCTTGCTAGGAAGTAGCGTTGCCAGATGTCTACGTATCGAAGCAACAGAGTTGTAATGCTTCTTAAAACGCGAAATCGCATCTCATTTCTATTTTTCATGATAAGATATAATATTCATTGCGAAGTGTCATGCATACATCGTATTCACTTCAAATGAATGTAAATCCCACACTTTCTTGCTACGGAATATAGCTTGTAGATGTCTACGTGTCGGAGCAATAGAGTTGTAATGCTTCGTTAAACGCGATTTCGCAGATGATTTCTGTGAAAAATGACAAGATGTATTTGTATGTAACGCGTTATGTATATCTCGGCAACGCTTCAGAGGAATGTAAATCTCACACTTCCTTGCTACGTAATAGCGTTTCCTGAAGTCTACATATCTATGCAATAGATTTCTAATACTTCATATAGCGCTATATCGCATCTCATATCTATGTCTCATGTTAAGATGCAATGTCAACGCTAACGTTATTTATATCTCATCTGCACTTGAAAATAATGCAAATACCGCACTTGCTTGCTACGGAACAGTGTTTCTAGATGTCTACGAATCGAGGCATAGGAGTTCTAATGCTTCATGGAACGCGATATATCATTTCACATCAAGAGTTCGAAGTATGTATGTAGATTTTAATGCATTGTATATATCATTATGCTCATCTGCTTCTGCGCCCCAAAAGTGTGGTTTCCACACTTCCTGACAAGAGGATAGCGATTCTGGTTGTAAATGTGTCGAAGCAATAGAGTTCTAATACATCAATCATCGCGATCTCGCATCACATTTCAATGTGTAATGTAAGATGTAATATTCAATGCAGCGCGTTACGTTCTACTCTTCTACACTTCGAGCGAATGTGAACCCTACACTCCCTTACAGGGGAATAGCGTTTTTAGATATCTACTTGTCGAAGCAATAAAGTTCTATTACTTTATTCAGACCGATGTCGCATCTCATTTCAATGCCGCGTGTTGAGATTTAATATTCAATGAAACGCGTTACGTTTATCTGCTTCTACACGTCAACAGTATAAAAATCCTACAATATCTTGCCAGGAGGTAGCGTTTCTAGATGTGCACGTATTGAAGCAATAGATTTATAATGCTATATAAAACGCGATATCGCATTTGATATCAACAGTTCGAAGTATGTAAGTAGATAAAAATACTCTACACATCTCGTTATGCTTGTCTGCATACACACGCCAAAAGACTGCGATTTCTACACTTCCTTGCAAGGGAATTGCGTCCTTAGATGTCTACTTTTCGAAGCAATAGAGTTCTATTGCTTCATTCAACACGATGTCGCAAGTCATTTCAATGATTCATGGTAAATTGCATTGTTGTATGCAATATGTTACATTTGTCTGCATCTAGACCTTAGAAGGATGTGAATCCTATACTTACTTGCAACAGAATATCGTTTCCAGATCTCTACGTGTCCAAGCAAGACATTTCTAATACTTCAATCAGCGCGATGTCGCATCTCATTTCAACGTTTCAATGCAAAGAATCTGTAATCATATATCCATAACATTGTGCTTAACTGTTAGAGGTCTTCAATAGAATGTGAACTATATAATTCCATGCAACGGTATGGCGCTCCGTAGTGTCTATCTGTTAAAGCAATCGAGCTAGAATTCTCCATGCAATGCGCTGGCGCATCCCATTTCATCGTTTCAAAGTAAGAATGCTGTAATCTCTTATGCATAGCTCTATGCTTATCTGCTTTAAAACTTCATAAGAATGTAAATTCTACAGCTCCATGCAACAGGATTGCCCTTCGTAGTGTCTACATGTCGAGACAATAGAGTACTAATGCATTATACAATGCCATGACTCATCTCATTTCAACGTTTCGAATTAAGTAAGCTGTAATCTTCTATGAAAAGCATTATAATTATCTGCTTCTACTCTACAATAGAATGTGAATTCTATAGATCCAAGCAACAGGAGGGCAGGCTCTCCACCATCCTACTGCCTGCCCTGATGCGGGCAAAGGATTCCCAGGGCCACTAAAACCGCGACCAACATCTATCTTATACTCTAACCGATTCATCGTTATGCGTTTTCCATTAAGCTTGCCGGGATCAGTGATATTAATTCGCTCAATCTAAATTATTATTTTCTTTTTAAGTTTCTCGATTTTTGTAGTTTCTCTCACGATATCGTCTATTTCGTTGTACCTTACCCTTACAGTATGGTATATAATCTGTTGTTTGATATTTCTAGGATTTCCTCTTAATAAATGCAATGCTTCCACATATTTTCTTTCTCTTTCTCTTTAGTTACATTGTTGTTATTTTATGCTTTTCACCCTCCACATTCCCTCTCTACACCACCTCGGAACATGCGTTATACGATTACTGCAGGATGACGCCCCGGTCTCATTATACCGAGGTCGAGTGTTCTCTCTTGCATCCGTTGATTTATATATGTTATATATTGGAGAATATTTCCTCTTATCCTTTGTATTTTTCGAATGAAATTACATTGACAGAAGTACGAGTTAGTTCTGCACGCCTATTTGAAACAACATTAAATCACCTTGTTAAACAATAATATATTAAATGTGACTTGGACTTTTAAATTTGAATTTATAAACATCTAACAGGTAAATATGTTTTTCTTACTATTCATATCGTTATACATTCAGTGATTTATTGTGTGCTGTGATTTGATATATTAACTGCTTGATTATATTTTACAATGAACTTTCCGTACCAAACATTGTTTTTACTCCTGATGGTAGTGGATAGTTCTTCGTTTTATATTCTTATATCGCATTAAGTAGCTATGTGTTCAAATTAAATTCCGAATAATGCACTAAAAAGCATCCCAGATAACAAACGGCAAGATGGTAGCGACACCATGCCAGCACTATATTGCCACTTCCGAGGAGTGTCAACTGATTCGTAGTCATCTGTGACCGGATTCGTTAACTAAAATGCCAAAACGTGTTACCAGCACGTTCTAGACAAGCGAATCGCGCAGCACCAGCACCATGGTGACACGCGTATCATCGCTCCATTCATGAATCTCCTCAGCAATGACGCAGGATCACATTTGGCAATGGGGAACCTGTGTTTTCATACAAATTAGAACCGTTAGATGTCAGTAGATGTTCAGCATATGGCTATTGATAGACATTTTGATGGTCGTTTTCCTATATTTATAGTTATTGAGCGAGTCGTATATATTTCTTTCAATCCATCATAGACTATAAATATTATTTATAAAAAAAATGTTACTTATAAAACAAAAATTCATGCTGTTGCGTCCCTAACTTCGCCTTGTGTAATTTTTTAAATAACATGCTCTCATCGTATTTAATGTAACCCTCAATTGCATGAATTTGTAACAATAAATTGAAGAAAATATATATAAAATAAGTGTATATATTTTTATGACAAAGTAATTATTGACTTTATGGAAAAAATCGCCCTATCGAGCTAGTTTATAGAAAATAATAAAATCGAGTTCTTATATCTTTGTTTTGTGCCGGTGTATCTATTTTGGAATCAAAATAAATAAATTGCGCAGTTTAGTCATTTTTCATATTTGCTTATAATTTTTATGTAAACAGCTTCCCCATTAGTAAATGTCAGCCTACGCCACAACCACGCGTGTAGCTATGGTGAGCTGATAGTGTCATTGTCACGGCCGTGTAGCCCGTGTGCTGTATCTCGGTGCTTTAATGTGCCGTGATACGAATGCCGTCCCAGCACTAACAGTATGCCATTTCGAAAACTGAGTAGGAGCACTTTGTTAGCACAGTTCTGTCACGGAATTCGTTCCATCCATTGTCATTGACGTGCCAATCGCTGGCTGTTTGGGATATTGTAGTGCATGAGGCAGACTTGTTCCTTATCATCGTCAAGGAGATGGATTTTCACTCTCCCCTTTTTGAATTTTTTAAATTATTGTTTGGAAAATATTGTTTGGGAATTGTTTCTGTATCTCTATGACCGCATTGTGGATTCAACTTATGTACGATCTTTTTGGTCTTCATCTTTTGTTACATGTAATATTATATATGTGATGCACGTTTGTTATGTAATGCTCCGATTTGTAAGCCTCAGATACTTTTATTCTTTGGTAAAGCAACTTATTCGATTAATATATATTTATTAGACATAGATATAAACAATTAGAAAAATGTTATTAAAACGCTATTAAAAATGTTGTTGCAATCATATATTTAAGGTCTGAAGATGTAGATGCAATTAATGTCCGATATTTTACGTGATCCAATCGACGTATCGAGTGAGGCTATGAAATATAAAAATCTTTTACTATTCTTCGACCCCTTTACATGTTAAATGAATGACTAGTTCTGCAAGACAAGAAGCCTGAATTAGTGAGATATCTAGGAACATAAGTAATTTGTAAGTAACACATCTTTTCTCTTTGAAATATTTGCCTTTGCATAGAATAGAACGTATAGATATAATTGCCTGTTTTGTACTCATTTCGGTCCAATTCTATTATAGCCTTTGAGCAGAAGTAATATTGATTATACTTGATTTTTGCAATAGTTCTGTGATTAACAGATTTTATTAACCTAGAATCATTATTTGACGGATTTATCAATCTACTTTGTAGCTCCATCAGTTTCTTTTTCTGCTCGCTACTTTCCATTTTCAGTTCCGTATACTTATCCTTTATTACCATCATATATGTTGCGTAAAATTACAATAACTTTTTGTCTTCAAATTTTGCGTATAGTTCAATTAAATTTCCTTTGATTAAATAAACGGAAATTAAAAAACAGTGGCACGTACCATTTCTTGGAAACGTTGTATCGTAATTTTTCATCTGACTGTTTTGAAAGGCACGCACTTTACTTAACGTTTGCAATGATTCGGTTAACGAAGTAAAGAAATATTCTACTTTCGAAATTGTTGGCTCTTGTAATTCTAAGGCAAATATATTCATCTGTCGACATCGTGAACATTGTTTTTTGGCAAAATTCCAGAAAAACAAATATACTATAAGTAAAATAATAAACATCATAATATTAAATTTAACTCTGTTCATCGTTGCCTTGTTGGACACATCCATAACAATATACAGGGTGGGGCAGTAATAATTAGCACCTCAGATATCCACGCAACTATAAGTTTCATAGAAGTTTTTGCTAATATAAAATTGCACAGTACAAAGGGGCCATCCGCTGATGAAAATAGTTTTTTTGTAAGTGGAGTTATGTTGGACATATGAAGGTTACCTTCATTTTTTAAAATGAATTGGTATATCCATTCTTCCGTAATACGATAGAGCATTTTAAAGCAAGTTTAACGATTTGTAACATGAAGGCATTGAAGGTTACAAAAAGTAAAGAAAGGCGATAATACTCACGGTTTTGATAGCAAATGAAACATACGTATTGTAAACAGTGGTGGAAGGCGTAATACTTACCGTTTACTTCACTGTGAATAAACACTGTTCGAAGGGCATTTCAATAGTTTGCAGCATAAGTTAAACATGATAAGATTAGTATTGAAAAATCGGTTCGAATACGTTTGGTTAGGCTGTTCTTTGTGTCGTTCATTTTATAAGTACTGAGCTGCGGATTCCTGAGGACAGCTCACAAAATTGTTGAACTATGGAAGATTATCATTGTGAATTTGAATCAAAAGGTAATTAAATTCCATTAGATTGTAAACAGATCTCAATGTTTCATTTTAGATAGTAAGATTAAATACTCTTTACAAAACTACAAGAATGGATACATACCTTTCTGTTATTATTATTTCACAAAGAATTATAATTGCAATTATATAGTTCATTACGATAAAAAATATTTCTCAGAAAATTCTAAATATTAAATTAAAGAATCAAGTAAAACATTTTTAATAATTACGAATATGAAAAATACTTGAATATTCCAATAGAAAGATGTCTAAACAGGAGTTAGAAAAGTCAAACATTCAATTTCAATTCCAGAATTCATCTATAAGAGGTAAAATGTTTTGAAAGCTTTAATTACAGTCTTTAATACAAGCAGTTGGGCAGTATTTCAATTTTTAAGAAAATTGATGAAAGTCAACCATTTTGAAGTGGTCAGAATCTTTGTCGTTTGAGCAATAAGTGAATAACAAATAACTACATAATTTCCAGGCTTAAAAACTTATGGATTATATCCTATGCAGACTCGTTTATGAGCGTGTTACTAAATAATAATCCACACTAAGTAATCATTTTAAAACTTAAACGATTACATCTCGTGAACTTTCAAAGATATCAGAAGTGTGAAAAGTATGTGGTTTATCAAAAACTCTTCTAAAAGAACGGACGAAGCCAATAGAAATCTTTGTTGAAGTAAGCAAGTTCTAAAGTTCTAAGCAACGCGATGGCTCTTATCTGCCTATGTTTCATAGCAAGTAAGTTCTGAATTTCTACGAAATCCGATGGAATTCCTCACTACTAACGTTTCAAAGTAAGTTCTCAAATTCTCAGTTCTACGTTTAAAACTATGTGTGGTCTATATATCTATGTAAAGTGATGGTTCCTATTAGTCGTGAAGGAAACCTATATCTAGTAAGTCAGGGAAGCTCGAAGGGGTTAATTATCTAAATGCTTTAAGGTGTAAAACGTACTTTAATCTAAAGCGATCTATCGTTCCAAGGTATCCGCTCACGTACAACTGTTCTTGGGCGCCAGCTGCTCAGAAAGTAGCAAAGGGATAGACTACACGACCCCGGGAACCCTGGGGCGGAACAACCCTTGAAACTTCGAAATGCTCCTCCTCTCGACTATGACTAGCCAAGTACACACACTCAGATCGCGAGATACTGAAGTCACGGCATGTTTATTTATGGTCTCGACGTGGGTTTAACTAACAAGGGTTACGGGAAACTACGCAACACGCCGCGAATTACCGGGTATCATAACTCGCTTCACGATATAAGATACAATATACAATATGCGACACAAGAAATGGGACGCTTTAGCGAATAAGCTCTCACGTTCTCTTCTTCAGGTTCCTTGAATTCGCTGGTGGTCCTCGGGTCTCGTGGATCCTCCTCGGGGCTCCTTGGTGGAGTGGGCTGTAGGCTTCGGTATTGTTCGGGTCCATCGATCAGTGGACTTCGGCGATTTCCTCTTCTCGCCATCTTGGGTGTCCCTGAGGGGATCCTCCTGATAATTTAAATTGCGTAGCGCCTCGCGCGCCGCGCTCCCATGACCCACCTGCAGGGCCGCTGAACTTTTGACTTCCCTTTAGGGGGTTAAGGATGGTTGAGGGCCTTCTCACATCCCAGAGCATTATAAAGCACAGAGCAGATAAGCATAATGCGATGCATAGAGCTTTACAACCTTAAACTTACTTTGAACTGTTTATATGAAATGCGGTTTATATGATATTGCGGTGCATGAAGCATGACAAATTAAATGCTTCGGCACCTGGACATCTAGAAACGCTATCCCCGGGCAAGAAATTGTAGGGTTTACACTCAATTAATGTGCAGAAGCAGATAAACATAATGCGATGCCATGAATATTACATCTTATCATGAAATATAGAAGTAAGATGCGCAGCCGCGTTTTACGAAGCATTAGAACTCTATTGCTTCTAAACCTTCAGATATAGAAACGATATTCCGTAGCAAGGAAGTGATGCATTTACATTCATTTGAAGTGTAGAGGAGATATACATAACGCGATGCATTGAAATTACATCTTATCATGTGACACAGAACTGATATGCGATATCGCGTTTTATAAAGAGTTAGAAATCTATTGCTTCGATGCGTAGACATCTAGAAACGCTATTCCGTCGCAAGGAAGTGTGGCATTTACATTCTTTTAAAGTCTAGACAAGGTATTCATAACACTTCGCAATGAATATTATATCTCATCATGAAACATACATGAGATGCGATATCGCGTTCTAGGAAGCATTAGAACTCTATTGCTTCGATACGTAGACATCAGAGAACGCTATTTCCTAGCAAGGAAGCGTGGCGTTTACATTGTTTAGATGTGTAGTCGAGTTATACATAACACTTCCCAATGAATATTATAGCTTATATTGAAACCCAGAAATGAGATGCGATATCGCGTTTCAAGAAGCAGTGGAACCCTATTGCTTGGGTACGTAGACATCAGAGAACACTATTTCCTAGCAAGGATGTGTGGCCTTCACATTTTTTTGAAGTGTATACGAGGTCCACATAGCTCTTCGCAAAGAATATTGCATCTTATCATGATACGTAGACATGAGATGCCATATCACATTTTAAGCAGCATTAGAACTCTATTGCTTGGATACGCAGACATCTGGAAACGTTATTTCCTAAGAAGGAAGTGTGGTATTCGCAATCTTTGGTATTGTAGACGAGGTATACATAACACTTAGCAATGAATATTATATCTTATCCTGACACATAGAAATGAGTTGCGATATGGCGTTATAGGAAGCATTGGAACTTTATTGATTCGATACGTAGACGTCTGGAAACGCATTTCCTAGCAAGGATGTGTGGCATTTACATTCTTTTACAGTCTAGACGAGGTTTACATAACACTTCGCAATGAATATTCTATCTCATCGAGAAACAAATATCTGAGATGCGATATCGCAATTTAAGAACCATTACAGCTCTATTGCTTCTATACGTGGATATCAAGAAACGCTATATCCTAGCGAGCAAGTGTGGCAGTTACATTCTTTTGAAGTGTAGACGAGGCATACGTAACACTTCGCAATGAATATGATATCTTATCATGAAACATAGAAATAAAATGCGATATCACGTTTTGAGAAGCATTAGAACTCTATTTCCTCGATACCTAGACATCTGGAAATGCTATTTGCTAGCAGGGAAGTGTGACATTTAAATTCTTTCGAATTGCAGACGAGGTATACATACCACTTCGCAATGAATATTATATCTTATCATGAAACATAGAAATGAGATGCCATATCGCGTTTTAAGAATCATTACAACCCTGCTGCTTCTTTACGCAGACATCTAGAAGCGCTATTCCTAGCAAGCATGTGTGCCATTTATATTCTTTCACACCTAGACATCTGGAAACGCTTTTCCTAGCAAGCATGTGTGCCATTTACAATCTTTCAAAGTGTGGACGAGGTATACATAACACTTCGCAATGAATATTGCATTTTATCATGTAACATGGAAATGAGATTGGATATCGCGTATTAAGAAGCATTAGAACACAATTGTTTCGATACCTAGACATCTGGAAATGCTATGTCCTAGCAAGGAAGTGTCGCATTTACATTCTTTTGAAATATAAACGAGGTATACATAACACTTCGCAATGAATATTATATCTTATCATGAAACATAGTATTGACATATGATGTCGGGTTTTAAGAAGCATTAGAACAAAATAGTTTCGATACGTAGAAATCTGGAAACGCTATATCCTAGCAAGGAAGTGTCGCATTTACATTCTTTTGAAGTGTAAACAAGGTATACATAACACTTCGCAATGAATATTATATCTTATCATGAAACATAGTAATGAGATGTGATGTCGCATTTAAAGTGGCATTAGAACTCCATTGCTTCGATACGTAGACATCTGGAAACGCATTCCCTAACAAGGACGTGTGACATTTGCATTCTTTTGATGTGTAGACGAGGTGTACATAACACTTCGCAATGAATATTATGTCTTGACATCAAACATAGAAATGAGATGCGATATCGCGTTCTAAGAAGCATTAGAACCCTATTGCTTCGATACGTAGACATCTGGAAACGCATTTCCTAGCAAAAGGTGTGGCATCTACGATCTTGAGAAGTGTAGACGGGGTACACATAAAACTTCGCAATGAATATTACATCTTACCATGAAACATAGAAATGAGATGCGATATCGCGCTTTAAGAAGCATTAGAAATCTATTGCTACGATACGTAGACATCTGCAAACGCTATTTCCTAGGATGGAAGTGTCGCATTTACATTCTTTTGAACTGTATACGAGGTATACATGACACTTCGCAATGAATATTATATCTTATCGTGAAACATAGCAGTGAGATGCGATATCGCGTTTTAAGAAGCATTAGAACTCTATTCCTACGATGCGTATCTGCAAACAATATTTCCCAGCAAGGAAGTGTCACATTTACATTCTTTTGAAATGAATACGAGGTATACATAACACTCCACAATGAATATTATATGTTATCACGAAACATAGAAATGAAATGCGACATCTCGTTTTAAGAAGCATTAGAACTCTATCGCTACGATACTTAGACATCTGCAAACGCTATTTCCTAGCATGGAAGTGTCGCATTTATATTCCATTGAAGTGAATACGAGGTATGCATGACACCTCGCAATGCATATTATATCTTATCATGAAACATAGAAATGATATGCGACATCTTGTTTTAAGAAGTATTAGAACTCTATTCTTACGATACGTGGTCATCTGGAAACGCTATTTCCTAGCGAGGGAGTGTCGCATTCACATTCATTTGTAGTGTAGACGAGGAATACATGACACTTCGCAAATCATGTTATATCTTACCATGAAACATAGATATGAGATGCGATATCGCGTTTTAAGAAGCATCAGAGATCCATTGCTACGATACGTAGACATCTGCAGACGCTATTTCCTTCCAAGAAGTGTCGCATTTACATTCATTTGAAGTGTAGACGAGGAATACATATCACTTCGCAAATCATATTATACCTTACGATGAAACATAGAAATGAGATGCGATATCGCGTTTTAAGAAGCATTAGAAATCTATTGCTACGATACGTAGACATCTGCAAACGCTATTTCCTAGCGAGGGAGTGTCGCATTCACATTCATTTGTAGTGTAGACTAGGAATACATGACACTTCGCAAATCATATTATATCTTACCATGAAACATAGAAATGAGATGCGATATCGCGTTTCAAGAAGCATCAGAGATCCATTGCTACGATACGTAGACATCTGCAGACGCTATTTCCTTCCAAGGAAGTGTCGCATTTACATTCATTTGAAGTGTAGACGAGGAATACATATCACTTCGCAAATCATATTATACCTTACCATGAAAGATAGAAATGGGATGCGATATCACGTTTTAAGAATCATAAGATATCTATTGCTACGATACGTAGATATCTGCAAACGCTATTTCCTTGCAAGGAAGTGTCGCATTCACATTCATTTGAAGTGTAGACGAGGAATACATGATACTTCGCAAATCATATTATATCTTACCATGAAACATAGAAATGAGATGCGATATCGCGTTCTAAGAAGCATTAGAACACTATTGCTTCGATACGTACACATCTGCAAACGCTATATTCTTGCAAGGAAGTGTCGCATTTGCATTCATTTGAAGTGTAGACGAGGAATACATATCACTTCGCAAAACATATTATACCTTACCATGAAACATAGAAATGGAATGCGATATCGCGTTTTAAGAATCATAAGAACTCTATTGCTACGATACTTAGACATCTGCAAACGCTATTTCCTAGCATGGAAGTGTCGCATTTATATTCCATTGAAGTGAATACGAGGTATGCATGACACTTCGCAAATCATATTATACCTTACCATGAAACATAGAAATGGGATGCGATATCGCGTTTTAAGAATCATAAGATATCTATTGCTACGATACGTAGACATCTGCAAACGCTATTTCCTTGCAAGAAAGTGTCGCATTCACATTCATTTGAAGTGTAGACGAGGAATACATGATACTTCGCAAATCCCATTATATCTTACCATGAAACATAGAAATGAGATGCGATATCGTGTTCTAAGAAGCATTAGAACACTATTGCTTCGATTCGTACACATCTGCAAACGCTATTTCCTTGCAAGGAAGTGTCGCATTTGCATTCATTTGAAGTGTAGACGAGGAATACATATCACTTCGCAAATCATATTATATCTTACCATGAAACATAGAAATGAGATGGAATATCGCGTTTTAAGAATCATAAGAACTCTATTGCTACGATACTTAGACATCTGCAAACGCTATTTCCTAGCATGGAAGTGTCGCATTTATATTCCATTGAAGTGAATGCGAGGTATGCATGACACCACGCAATGGATATTATATCTTATCACGAAACATAGAAATGATATGCGACATCTTGTTTTAAGAAGTATTAGAACTCCATTCTTACGATACGTGGTCATCTGGAAACGCTATTTCCTAGCAAGAAAGTGTCGCATTTACATTCTTTTGAAGTGTAGACGAGGAATACATAACACTTCGCAAATCATATTATATCTTACCATGAAACATAGAAATGAGATGCGATATCGCGTTTTAAGAAGCATCAGAAATCTATTGCTACGATACGTAGACATCTGCAAACGCTATTTCCTAGCGAGGGAGTGTCGCATTCACATTCATTTGTAGTGTAGACGAGGAATACATGTCACTTCGCAAATCATATTATATCTTACCATGAAACATAGAATTGAGATCGATACCGCGTTTTAAGAATCATAAGAACTCCATTGCTACGATACGTAGACACCTGCAAACGCTATTTCCTTGCAAGGAAGTGTCGCATTTACATTCATTTGAAACGTAGACGAGGAATACATAACACTTCGCAAATCATATTATATCTTACCATGAAACATAGAAATGAGATGCGATATCGCGTTTTAAAAAGCATTAGAAATCTATTGCTACGATACGTAGACATCTGCAAACGCTATTTCCTAGCGAGGAAGTGTCGCATTCACATTCATTTGAATTGTAGAACAGGAATACAAGACACTTCGCAAATCATATTATATCTTACCATGAAACATAGAAATGAGATGCGATATCGCGTTTTAAGAAGCATTAGAAATCTATTGCTACGATACGTAGACATCTGCAATCGCTATTTCTTTGCAAGGAAGTGTCGCATTTACATTCATTTGAAGTGTAGACGAGGAATACATAACACTTCGCAAATTATATTATATCTTACCATGAAACATAGAAATGAGATGCGATATCGCGACTTAAGAAGCATTAGAAATCTATTGCTACGATACGTAGACATCTGCAAAAGCTATTTCCTTGCAAGGAAGTGTCGCATTTACATTCATTTGAAGTGTAGACGAGGAATACATAACACTTCGCAAATCATATTATATCTTACCATGAAACATAGAAATGAGATGCGATATCGCGTTTTAAGAAGCATTAGAACCCTATTGCTACGATAGGTAGACATCTGCATACGCTATTTCCTTGCAAGGAAGTGTCGCATTTACATTCATTTGAAGTGTAGACGAGGAATACATGACACTTCGCGAATCATATTATATCTTACCATGAAACGTAGATATGAGATGCGATATCGCGTTCTAAGAAGCATTAGAAATCTGTTGCTACGATACGTAGACATCTGGAAACGCTATTTCCTTGCAAGGAAGTGTCGCATTTACATTCATTTGAAGCGTAGACGAGGAATACATAACACTTCGCAAATCATATTATATCTTACCATGAAACATAGATATGAGATGCAATATCTCGTTTTAAGATGCAATTGAACCACATTGCTACGATAGGTAGATATCTGCAAACGCTATTTCCTTGCAAGGAAGTGTCGCATTTACATTCATTTGAAGTGTAGACGAGGAATACATAACACTTCGCAAATCATATTATATCTTACCATGAAACATAGAAATGAGATGCGATATCGCGTTTTAAGAAGCATTAGAACCCTGTTGCTACGATAGGTAGACATCTGCAAACGCTATTTCCTTGCAAGGAAGTGTCGCATTTACATTCATTTGAAGTGTAGACGAGGAATACATAACACTTCGCAAATCATATTATATCTTACCATGAAACATAGAAATGAGATGCGATATCGCGTTTTAAGAAGCATTAGAACACTATTGCTACGATAGGTAGACATCTGCGAACGCTATTCCCTTGCAAGGAAGTGTCGCATTTACATTCATTTGAATCGTAGACGAGGAATACATAACACTTCGCAAATCATATTATATCTTACCACGAAACATAGAAATGAGATGCGATATCGCGTTTTAAGAAGCATTAGAAATCTATTGCTACGATACGTAGACATCTGCAAACGCTATTTCCTAGCGAGGAAGTGTGGCATTTACATTCATTTGAAGTGTAAACGCGGAATACACAACACTTCGCAAATCATATTATATGTTACCATGAAACATAGAAATGAGATGCGATATCGCGTTTTAAGAAGCATTAGAAACCTATTGCTACGATACGTAGACATCTGCAAACGCTATTTCCTAGCGAGGAAGTGTGGCATTCACATTCATTTGAAGTGTAGACGAGGAATACATAACACTTCGCAAATCATATTATATCTTACCATGAACCATGGAAATGAGTTGCGATATCGCGTTTTAAGAATCATAAGAACTCTATTGCTACGAGACGTAGACATCTGCAATCGCTATTTCTTTGCGAGGAAGCGTTTCATTTACATTCATTTGAAGTGTAGACGAGGAATACATAACACTTCGCAAATCATATTATATATTACCATGAAACATAGAAATGAGATGCGATATCGCGTTTTAAGAAGCATTAGAACCCTATTGCTACGATAGGTAGATATCTGCAAACGCTATTTCCTTGCAAGGAAGTGTCGCATTTACATTCATTTGAATCGTATACGAGGAATACATAACACTTCGCAAATCATATTATATCTTACCATGAAACATAGTATTGAGATCGATACCGCGTTTTAAGAATCATAAGAACTCCATTGCTACGATACGTAGACATCTGCAAACGCTATTTCTTTGCAAGGAAGTGTCGCATTTACATTCATTTGAAGTGTAGACGAGGAATACATAACACTTCGCAAATCATATTATATCTTACCATGAAACATAGAAATGAGATGCGATATCGCGTTTTAAGAAGCATTAGAACCCTATTGCTACGATAGGTAGATATCTGCAAACGCTATTTTTTTGCAAGGAAGTGTCGCATTTACATTCACTTGAATCGTAGACGAGGAATACATAAAACTTCGCAAATTACATTATATCCTACCATGAAACATAGAAATGAGATGCGATATCGCGTTTTAAGAAGCATTAGAAATCTATTGCTACGATACGTAGACATCTGCATACGCTATTTCCTTGCAAGGAAGTGTCGCACTTACATTCATTTGAAGTGTAGACGAGGAATACATAACACTTCGCAAATCATATTATATCTTACCATGAAACATAGGATTGAGATCGATACCGCGTTTTAAGAATCATAAGAACTCCATTGCTACGATACGTAGACATCTGCAAACGCTATTTCTTTGCAAGGAAGTGTCGCATTTACATTCATTTGAAGTGTAGACGAGGAATACATAACACTTCGCAAATCATATTATATCTTACCATGAAACGTAGATATGAGATGCGATATCGCGTTTTAAGAAGCATTAGAAATCTGTTGCTACGAGACGTAGGCATCTGCAATCGCAATTTCTTTGCAAGGAAGCGTTTCATTTACATTCATTTGAAGTGTAGACGAGGAATACATAACACTTCGCAAATGATATTATATCTTACCATGAGCCATAGAAATGAGTTGCGATATCGCGTTTTAAGAATCATAAGAACTCTATTGCTACGATACCTAGACATCTGCAGACGCTATTTCCTAGCAATGAAGTGTCGTATTTACATTCATTTGAAGTGTAGACGAGGAATACATGACACTTCGCAAATCATATTATATCTTACCATGAAGCATAGAAATGAGATGCGGTATCGCGTTTTAAGAATCATAAGAACTCTATTGCTACGATACGTAGACATCTGCAAACGCTATTTCCTTGCAAGGAAGTGTCGCATTTACATTCATTTGAATCGTAGACGAGGAATACATAACACTTCGCAATGAATATTATATCTTATCTTTAAACATAGATATGAGATGCAATATCTCGTTTTAGGAAGCATTTGAACTCTATTGCTACGATACCTAGACATCTGCAGACGCTATTTCCTAGTAAGGAAGTGTCGCATTTACATTCATTTGAAGTGCAGACGAGGAATACATAACACTTCGCAAATCAAATTTTATCTTACAATGAAACATTGAAATGAGATGCGATATCGCGTTTTAAGAAGCATTAGAACACTATCGCTACGATACCTAGACATCTGCAGACGCTATTTCCTAGCAAGGAAGTGTCGCATTTACATTCATTTGAAGTGTAGACGAGGAATACATAACACTTCGCAAATCATATTATATCATACCATGAACCATAGAAATGAGATGCGATATCGCGTTTTAAGAATCATAAGAATTCTATTGCTACGATACGTAGACATCTGCAAACGCTATTTCTTTGCAAGGAAGCGTTGCATTTACATTCATTTGAAGTGTAGACGAGGAATACATAACACTTCGCAAATCATATTCTACCTTACCATGAAACATAGAAATGAGATGCGATATCGCGTTTTAAGAAGCACCAGAACCCTATTGCTACGATAGGTAGACATCTGCAAACGCTATTTCCTTGCAAGGACGTGTCGCATTTACATTCATTTGAAATGTAGACGAGGAAAACATGACACTTCGCAAATCATATTATATCTTACCATGGAACATGGAAATGAGATGCTATATCGCGTTTTAAGAAGCATTAGAAATCTATTGCTACGATACGTAGACATCTGCAAACGCAATTTCTTTGCAGGGAAGTGTCGCATTTACATTCATTTGAAGTGTAGACGAGGAATACAAAACACTTCGTAAATCATATTATATCTTACCATGAAACAAAGAAATGAGATGCGATATCGTGTTTTAAGAAGCATTAGAACCCTATTGCTACGATAGGTAGACATCTGCAAACGCTATTTCCTTGCGAGGATGTGTCGCATTTACATTCATTTGAAGTGTAGACGAGGAATACATAACACTTCGCAAATCATATTATATCTCATCATGAAACATAGAAATGAGATGCGATATCGCGTTTTAAGAAGCATTAGAAACCTATTACTACGATACGTAGAAATCTGCAAACGCTATTTCCTTGCATGGAAGTGTCGCATTTACATTCATTTGAAGTGTAGACGAGGAATACATGACACTTCGTCAATCATATTATATCTTACCATGAAACATAGAAATGAGATGCGGTATTGCGTTTTAAGAATCGTAAGAACTCTATTGCTACGATGCGTAGACATCTGCAAACGCTATTTCCTTGCAAGGAAGTGTCGCATTTACATTCATTTGAATCGTATACGAGGAATGCATAACACTTCGCAAATCATATTATATCTTACCATGAAACATAGAAATGAGATGCGATATCGCGTTTTAAGTAGCATTAGTAATCTATTGCTACGATACGTAGACATCTGCAAACGCTATTTCTTTGCAAGGAAGTGTCGCATTTACATTCATTTGAAGTGTAGACGAGGAATACATAACACTTCGCAAATCATATTATATCTCACCATGAAACATAGAAATGAGATGCGATATCGCGTTTTAAGAAGCATTAGAAACCTATTACTACGATACGTAGAAATCTGCAAACGCTATTTCCTTGCATGGAAGTGTCGCATTTACATTCATTTGAATCGTATACGAGGAATGCATAACACTTCGCAATGAATATTATATCTTATCATGAAACATAGATATGAGATGCAATATCTCGTTTTAAGACGCATTTGAACTCTATTGCTACGATACCTAGACATCTGCAGACGCTATTTCCTAGCAAGGAAGTGTCGCATTTACATTCATTTGAATCGTATACGAGGAATACATAACACTTCGCAAATCATATTATATCTTACAATGAAACATAGAAATGAGATGCGGTATTGCGTTTTAAGAATCATAAGAACTCTATTGCTACGATGCGTAGACATCTGCAAACGCTATTTCCTTGCAAGGAAGTGTCGCATTTACATTCATTTGAATCGTATACGAGGAATACATAACACTTCGCAAATCATATTATATCTTACCATGAAACATAGAAATGAGATGCGTTATCGCGTTTTAAGAAGCATTAGAAATCTATTGCTACGATACGTAGACATCTGCAAACGCTATTTCTTTGCAAGGAAGTGTCGCATTTACATTCATTTGAAGTGTAGACGAGGAATACAAAACACTTCGCAAATCATATTATATCTTACCATGAAACAAAGAAATGAGATGCGATATCGCGTTTTATGAAGCATTAGAACCCTATTGCTACGATAGGTAGACATCTGCAAACGCAATTTCCTTGCAAGGAAGTGTCGCATTTACATTCATTTGAAGTGTAGACGAGGAATACATAACACTTCGCAAATCATATAATACCTTACCATGAAACATAGAAATGAGATGCGATATCGCGTTTTAAGTAGCATTAGTAATCTATTGCTACGATACGTAGACATCTGCATACGCTATTTCTTTGCAAGGAAGTGTCGCATTTACATTCATTTGAAGTGCAGACGAGGAATACATAGCACTTCGCAAATCATATTATATCTTACCATGAAACATTGAAATGAGATGCGATATCGCGTTTTAAGAAGCATTAGAAACCTATTGCTACGATACGTAGAAATCTGCAAACGCTATTACCTTGCATGGAAGTGTCGCATTTACATTCATTTGAATCGTATACGAGGAATGCATAACACTTCGCAATGAATATTATATCTTATCATGAAACATAGATATGAGATGCAATATCTCGTTTTAAGAAGCATTTGGACTCTATTGCTACGATACCTAGACATCTGCAGATGCTATTTCCTAGCAAAGAAGTGACGCATTTACATTCATTTGAAGTGTAGACGAGGAATGCATGACACTTCGCAAATCATATTATATCTTACCATGGAACATAGAAATGAGATGCGGTATTGCGTTTTAAGAATCATAAGAACTCTATTGCTACGATGCGTAGACATCTGCAAACGCTATTTCCTTGCAAGGAAGCGTCGCATTTACATTCATTTGAATCGTATACGAGGAATGCATAACACTTCGCAATGAATATTATATCTTATCATGAACCATAGATATGAGATGCAATATCTCGTTTTAAGAAGCATTTGAACTCTATTGCTACGATACCTAGACATCTGCAGACGCTATTTCCTAGCAAAGAAGTGTCGCATTTATACTCATTTGAAGTGTAGACGAGGAATACATGACACTTCGCAAATCATATAATATCTTACCATGAAACATAGAAGTGAGATGCGATATCGCGTTTTAAGTAGCATTAGTAATCTATTGCTACGATACGTAGACATCTGCAAACGCTATTTCTTTGCAAGGAAGTGTCGCATTTACATTCATTTGAAGTGTAGACGAGGAATACATAACACTTCGCAAATCATATTATATCTTACCATGAAACACAGGATTGAGGTGCGATATCGCGTTTTAAGAAGCATTAGAAATCTATTGCTACGATACGTAGAAATCTGCAAACGCTAGTTCCTTGCATGGAAGTGTCGCATTTACATTCATTTGAAGTGTAGACGAGAAATACATAACACTTCGCAAATCATATTATATCTTACCATGAAACATAGAAATGAGATGCGGTATTGCGTTTTAAGAATCATAAGAACTCTATTGCTACGATGCGTACACATCTGCAAACGCTATTTCCTTGCAAGGAAGTGTCGCATTTACATTCAATTGAATCGTATACGAGGAATGCATAACACTTCGCAATGAATATTATATCTTATCATGAAACATAGATATGAGATGCAATATCTCGTTTTAAGAAGCATTTGAACTCTATTGCTGCGATACCTAGAAATCTGCAGACGCTATTTCCTAGCAAAGAAGTGTCGCATTTACATTCATTTGAAGTGTAGACGAGGAATACATAAGAGTTCGCCAATCATATTATATCTTACCATGAAACATAGAAATGAGATGCAATATCGCGTTTTAAGAAGCATTAGAACTCTATTGCTACGACAGGTAGACATCTGCAAACGCTATTTCCTTGCAAGGAAGTGTCGCCTTTACATTCATTTGAAGTGTAGACGAGGAATACATAACACTTCGCAATGAATATTATATCTTACCATGAAACATAGAAATGAGATGCGATATCGCGTTTTAAGAAGCATTAGAAATCTATTGCTACGATACGTAGACATCTGCAAACGCTATTTCTTTGCAAGGAAGTGTCGCATTTACATTCCTTTGAAGTGTAGACGAGGAATACATAACACTTCGCAAATCATATTATATCTTACCATAAAACATAGAAATGAGATGCGATATCGCGTTTTAAGAATCATAAGAACTCTATTGCTACGATACGTAGACATCTGCAAACGCTATTTCCTAGCGAGGAAGTGTCGCATTCACATTCATTTGAAGTGTAGACGAGGAATACATAACACTTCGCAAATCATATTATATCTTACCATGAAACATAGAAATGGGCTGCGATATCGCGTTTTAAGAATCATAAGAACTCCATTGCTACGATACGTAGACATCTGCAGACGCTATTTCTTTGCAAGGAAGTATCGCATTTACATTCGTTTGAAGTGTAGACGAGGAATACATGACACTTCGCAAATCATATTATATCTTACCATGAAACATAGAAATGAGATGCGATATCGCGTTTTAAGAAGCATTAGAAATCTATTGCTACGATACGTAGACATCTGCAAACGCTATTTCTTTGCAAGGAAGTGTCGCATTTACATTCCTTTGAAGTGTAGACGAGGAATACATAACACTTCGCAAATCATATTATATCTTACCATAAAACATAGAAATGAGATGCGATATCTCGTTTTAAGAAGCATTTGAACTCTATTGCTTCGATACGTAGACATCTGCAAACGCTATTTAATTGCAAGGAAGTATCGCATTTACATTCGTTTGAAGTGTAGACGAGGAATACATGACACTTCGCAAATCATGTTATATCTTACCATGAAACATAGAAATGAGATGCGATATCGCGTTTTAAGAAGCATTAGAAATCTATTGCTACGATACGTAGACATCTGCAAACTCTATTTCTTTGCAAGGAAGTGTCGCATTTACATTCCTTTGAAGTGTAGACGAGGAATACATAACACTTCCCAAATCATATTATATCTTACCATGAAACATAGAAATGAGATACGATATCGCGTTTTAAGAATCATAAGAACACTATTGCTACGATACGTAGACATCTGCAAACGCTATTTCCTAGCAAGGAAGTGTCGCATTCACATTCATTTGAAGTGTAGACGAGGAATACATGACACTTCGCAAATCATATTATATCTTACCATGAAACATAGAAATGAGATGCGATATCGCGTTTTAAGAAGCATTAGAAATCTATTGCTACGATACGTAGACATCTGCAAACGCTATTTCCCAGCGAGGAAGTGTCGCATTCACATTCATTTGAAGTGTAGACGAGGAATACATAACACTTCGCAAATCATATTATATCTTACCATAAACCATAGAAATGAGATGCGATATCGCGTTTTAAGAATCATAAGAACTCTATTACTACGATACGTAGACATCTGCAAACGCTATTTCCTAGCGAGGAAGTGTCGCATTCACATTCATTTGAAGTGTAGACGAGGAATACATGACACTTCGCAGATCATATTATATCTTACCATGAAACATAGAAATGAGATGCGATATCGCGTTTTAAATATCATAAGAACTCCATTGCTACGATACGTAGACATCTGCAAACGCTATTTCCTTGCAAGGAAGTGTCGCATTTACGTTCATTTGAATCGTAGACGAGGAATACATAACACTTCGCAAATCATATTATATCTTACCATGAAACATAGAAATGAGATACGATATCGTGTTTTAAGAATCATAAGAACACTATTGCTACGATACGTAGACATCTGCAATCGCTATTTCCTAGCGAGGAAGTGTCGCATTCACATTCATTTGAAGTGTAGACGAGGAATACATAACACTTCGCAAATCATATTATATCTTACCATGAAACATAGAAATGAGTTGCGATATCGCGTTTTAAGAATCATAAGAACTCTATTGCTACGATAGGTAGACATTTGCAACGCTATTTCCTTGCAAGGAAGTGTCGCTTTTACATTCATATGAAGTGTAGACGAGGAATACATAACACTTCGCAAATCATATTATATCATACCATGAAACATAGAAATGAGTTGCGATATCGCGTTTTAAGAATCATAAGAACTCTATTGCTACGATACGTAGACATCTGCAAACGCTATTTCCTAGCGAGGAAGTGTCGCATTCACATTCATTTGAAGTGTAGACGAGGAATACATGGCACTTCGCAAATCATATTATATCTTACCATAAACCATAGAAATGAGATGCGATATCGCGTTTTAAGAATCATAAGAATTCTATTGCTACGATACGTAGACATCTGCAAACGCTATTTCCTAGCGAGGAAGTGTCGCATTCACATTCATTTGAAGTGTAGACGAGGAATACATGACACTTCGCAGATCATATTATATCTTACCATGAAACATAGAAATGAGATGCGATATCGCGTTTTAAATATCATAAGAACTCCATTGCTACGATACGTAGACATCTGCAAACGCTATTTCCTTGCAAGGAAGTGTCGCATTTACGTTCATTTGAATCGTAGACGAGGAATACATAACACTTCGCAAATCATATTATATCTTACCATGAAACGTAGTAATCATATTATATCTTACGATACGTAGACATCTGCAAACGCTATTTCTTTGCAAGGAAGTGTCGCATTTACATTCATTTGAAGTGTAGACGAGGAATACATAACACTTCGCAAATCATATTATATCTTACCATGAAACATAGAAATGAGATGCGATATCGCGTTTTAAGAAGCATTAGAACTCTATCGCTACGATACCTAGATATCTGCAGACGCTATTTCCTAGCAAGGAAGTGTCGCATTTACATTAATTTGAAGTGTAGACGGGGAATACATGACACTTCACAAATCATATCTTACCATGAAACATAGAAATGAGATGCGATATCGCGTTTTAAGAAGCATTAGAAATCTATTGCTACGATACGTAGACATCTGCAAACGCTATTTCCTTGCTAGGAAGTGTCGCATTTACATTCATTTGAAGTGCAGGCGAGGAATACATGACACTTCGCAAATCATATTATATCTTACCATGAAACATAGAAATGAGATGCGATATCGCGTTTTAAGAATCATAAGAACTCTATTGCTACGATAGGTAGACGTTTGCAAACGCTATTTCCTTGCTAGGAAGTGTCGCTTTTACATTCGTATGAAGTGTAGACGAGGAATACATGACACTTCGCAAATCATATTATATCTTACCATAAACCATAGAAATGAGATGCGATATCGTGTTTTAAGAATCATAAGAACTCTGTTACTACGATACCTAGACATCTGCAAACGCTATTTCCTAGCGAGGAAGTGTCGCATTCACATTCATTTGAAGTGTAGACGAGGAATACATAACACTTCGCAAATCATATTATATCTTACCATGAAACATAGAAATCAGATGCGATATCGCGTTTTAAGAATCATAGGAATTCTATTGCTACGATACGTAGACAACTGCAAACGCTATTTCCTTGCAAGGAAGTGTCGCATTTACAATCATTTTAATCGTATACGAGGAATGCATAACACTTCGCAATGAATATTGTATCTTATCATGAAACATAGATATGAGATGCAATATCTCGTTTTAAGAAGCATTTTAACTCTATTGCTACGATACCTAGACATCTGCAAACGCTATTTCCCAGCAAGGAAGTGTCGCATTTACATTCATTTGAAGTGTAGACGAGGAATACATGACACTTCGCAAATCATATTATATCTTACCATGAAACATAGAAATGAGATGCGGTATCGCGTTTTAAGAAGCATTAGAACTCCATTGCTACGATACGTAGCCAGCTGCAAACGCAATTTCCATGCATGGAAGTGTCGCATTTACGTTCATTTGAATCGTAGACGAGGAATGCATAACACTTCGCAATGAATATTATATCTTATCATGAAACAAAAATATGATATGCAATATCTCGTTTTAAGAAGTATTTGAACTCTATTGCTACGACACCTAGACATCTGCAGACGCTATTTTCTAGCAAGAAAGTGTTGCATTTACATTCAATTGAAGTGTAGACGAGGAATACATGACACTTCGCAAATCATATTATATCTTACCATGAAACATGGAAATGAGATGCGATATCGCGTTTTAAGTATCATAAGAACTCCATTGCTACGATACGTAGACATCTGCAAACGCTATTTCCTTGCAAGGAAGTGTCGCTTTTACATCCATATGAAGTGTAGACGAGGAACACATAACACTTCGCAAATCATATTATATCTTACCATGAAACATAGAAATGAGATGCGATATCGCGTTTTAAGAAGAATTAGAACCCTATTGCTACGATACGTAGACATCTGCAGACGCTATTTCCTTGCACGGAAGTGTCGCATTTACATTCATTTGAAGTGTAGACGAGGAATACATGACACTTCGCAAATCATAATATATCTTACCATAAACCATAGAAATGAGGTGCGATATCGCGTTTTAAGAATCATAAGAACTCTATTACTACGATACCTAGACACCTGCAAACGCTATTTCCTAGCGAGGAAGTGTCGCATTTACATTCATTTGAAGTGTAGACGAGAAATACATGTCACTTCGCAAATCATATTATATCTTACCATGAAACATAGAAATGAGATGCGATATCGCGTTTTAAGAAGCATTAGAACTCTATCGCTACGATACCTAGACATCTGCAGACGCTATTTCCTAGCAAGGAAGTGTCGCATTTACATTCATTTGAATTGTAGACGAGGAATACATAACACTTCGCAAATCATATTATATCTTACCATGAAACATAGAAATGAGATAGGATATCGCGTTTTAAGAATCATAAGAACACTATTGCTACGATACGTAGACATCTGCAAACGCTATTTCCTAGCGAGGAAGTGTCGCATTCACATTCATTTGAAGTGTAGACGAGGAATACATGACACTTCGCAAATCATAATATATCTTACCATGAAACATGGAAATGAGATGCGATATCGCGTTTTAAGTATCATAAGAACTCCATTGCTACGATACGTAGACATCTGCAAACGCTATTTCCTTGCAAGGAAGTGTCGCATTTATGATGATTTGAATCGTAGACGAGGAATACATAACACTTCGCAAATCATATTATATCTTACCATGAAACATAGAAATGAGACGCGATATCGCGTTTTAAGTATCATAAGGACTCCATTGCTACGATACGTAGACATCTGCAAACGCTATTTCCTAGCGAGGAAGTGTCGCATTTACGTTCATTTGAATCGTAGACGAGGAATACATAACACTTCGCAAATCATATTATATCTTACCATGAAACATAGAAATGAGACGCGATATCGCGTTTTAAGTATCATAAGGACTCCATTGCTACGATACGTAGACATCTGCAAACGCTATTTCCTAGCGAGGAAGTGTCGCATTCACATTCATTTGAAGTGTAGACGAGGAATACATAACACTTCGCAAATCATATTATATCTTACCATGAAACATAGAAATGAGTTGCGATATCGCGTTTTAAGATTCATAAGAACTCTATTGCTACGATAGGTAGACATTTGCAAACGCTATTTCCTTGCAAGGAAGTGTCGCTTTTACATTCATATGAAGTGTAGACGAGGAATACATGACACTTCGCAAATCATATTACATCTTACCATAAACCATAGAAATGAGATGCGATATCGCATTTTAAGAAGCATTAGATATCTATTGCTACGATACGTAGACATCTGCAAACGCTATTTCTTTGCAAGGAAGTGTCGCATTTACATTCATATGAAGTGTAGACGAGGAATACATAACACTTCGCAAATCATATTATATCTTACCATGAAACATAGAAATGAGATGCGATATCGCGTTTTAAGAAGCATTAGAACACTATCGCTACGATACCTGGACATCTACAGACGCTATTTCCTTTCAAGGAAGTGTCGCATTTACATTCATTTGAAGTGTAGACGAGGAGTACATAACACTTCGCAAATCATTTTATATCTTACCATGAAACATAGAAATGAGATGCTATATCGCGGTTTTAAGAATCATAAGAACTCTATTGCTACGATACGTAGACATCTGCAAACGCTCTTTCCTTGCAAGGAAGTGTCGCATTAACATTCATTTGAAGTGTAGACGAGGAATACATAACACTTCGCAAATCATATTATATCTTACCATGAAACATAGAAATGAGATACGATATCGCGTTTTAAGAAGCATTAGAACTCTGTCGCTACGATACCTAGACATCTGCAGACGCTATTTCCTAGCAAGGGAGTGTCGCATTTACATTCATTTGAATTGTAGACGAGGAATACATAACATTTCGCAAATCATATTATATCTTACCATGAAACATAGAAATGAGATAGGATATCGCGTTTTAAGAATCATAAGAACACTATTGCTACGATTCGTAGACATCTGCAAACGCTATTTCCTAGCGAGGAAGTGTCGCATTCACATTCATTTGAAGTGTAGACGAGGAATACATAGCACTTCGCAAATCATATTATATCTTACCATGAAACATAGAAATCAGATGCGATATCGCGTTTTAAGAATCATAGGAATTCTATTGCTACGATACGTAGACAACTGCAAACGCTATTTCCTTGCAAGGAAGTGTCGCATTTACAATCATTTGAATCGTATACGAGGAATGCATAACACTTCGCAATGAATATTATATCTTACCATGAAACATAGAAATGAGATGCGATATCGCGTTTTAAGAAGCATTAGAACTCCATTGCTACGATACGTAGCCATCTGCAAACTCAATTTCCTTGCATGGAAGTGTCGCATTTACGTTCATTTGAATCGTAGACGAGGAATGCATAACACTTCGCAATGAATATTACATCTTATCATGAAACAAAAATATGATATGCAATATCTCGTTTTAAGAAGTATTTGAACTCTATTGCTACGGTACCTAGACATCTGCAGACGCTATTTTCTAGCAAGGAAGTGTTGCATTTACATTCATTTGAAGTGTAGACGAGGAATACATGACACTTCGCAAATCATATTATATCTTACCATGAACCATAGAAATGTGATGCGATATCGCGTTTTAAGAAGCACTAGAAATCTATTTCTACGATACGTAGACATCTGCAAACGCTATTTCCTTGCTAGGAAGTGTCGCATTTACATTCATTTGAAGTGTAGACGAGGAATACATGACACTTCGCAAATCATATTATATCTTACCATGAAACATAGAAATGAGATGCGATATCGCGTTTTAAGAATTATAAGAACTCTATTGCTACGATAGGTAGACATTTGCAAACGCTATTTCCTTGCAAGGAAGAGTCGCTTTTACATTCATATGAAGTGTAGACGAGGAATACATAACACTTCGCAAATCATATTATATCTTACCATGAAACATAGAAATGAGATGCGATATCGCGTTTTAAGAAGAGTTAGAACTCCATTGCTACGATACGTAGATATCTGCAGACGCTATTTCCTTGCAAGGAAGTGTCGCATTTACATTCATTTGAAGTGTAGACGAGAAATACATGACACTTCGCAAATCATATTATATCTTACCATAAACCATAGAAATGAGATGCGATATCGCGTTTTAAGAATCATAAGAACTCTATTACTGCGATACCTAGACATCTGCAAACGCTATTTCCTAGCGAGGAAGTGTCGCATTCACATTCATTTGAAGTGTAGACGAGGAATACATGACACTTCGCAAATCATATTATATCTTACCATGAAACATAGAATTGAGATGCGATATCGCGTTTTGAGAAGCATTTGAAATCTATTGCTACGATACGTAGACATCTGCAAACGCTATTTCCTTGCTAGGAAGTGTCGCATTTACATTCATTTGAAGTGTAGACGAGGAATACATGACACTTCGCAAATCATATTATATCTTACCATGAAACATAGAAATGAGATGCGATATCGCGTTTTAAGAAGCATTAGATATCTATTGCTACGATACGTAGACATCTGCAAACGCTATTTCTTTGCAAGGAAGTGTCGCATTTACATTCATTTGAAGTGTAGACGAGGAATACATAACACTTCGCAAATCATATTATATCTTACCATGAAACATAGAAATGAGATGCGATATCGCGTTTTAAGGAGAATTAGAACTCTATTGCTACGATACGTAGACATCTGCAGACGCTATTTCCTTGCGCGGAAGTGTCGCATTTACATTCATTTGAAGTGTAGACGAGGAATACATGACACTTCGCAAATCATATTATATCTTACCATAAACCATAGAAATGAGATGCGATATCGCGTTTTAAGAATCATAAGAACTCTATTACTACGATACCTAGACACCTGCAAACGCTATTTCCTAGCGAGGAAGTGTCGCATTTACAATCATTTGAATCGTATACGAGGAATGCATAACACTTCGCAATGAATATTATATCTTATCATGAAACTTATATATGAGATGCAATATCTCGTTTTAAGAAGCATTTTAACTCTATTGCTACGATACCTAGACATCTGCAAACGCTATTTCCCAGCAAGGAAGTGTCGCATTTACATTCATTTGAAGTGTAGACGAGGAATACATGACACTTCGCAAATCATATTATATCTTACCATGAAACATAGAAATGAGATGCGATATCGCGTTTTAAGAAGCATTAGAACTCTATCTCTACGGTACCTAGACATCTGCAGACGCTATTTCCTAGCAAGGAAGTGTCGCATTTACATTCATTTGAAGTGTAGACGGGGAATACATGACACTTCGCAAATCATATTATATCTTACCATGAAACATAGAAATGAGATGCGATATCGCGTTTTAAGGAGCATTAGAAATCTATTGCTACGATACGTAAACATCTGCAAACGCTATTTCCTTGCTAGGAAGTGTCGCATTTACATTCATTTGAAGTGTAGACGAGGAATACATGACACTTCGCAAATCATATTATATCTTACCATAAACCATAGAAATGAGATGCGATATCGCGTTTTAAGAATCATAAGAACTTTATTACTGCGATACCTAGACATCTGCAAACGCCATTTCCTAGCGAGGAAGTGTCGCATTCACATTCATTTGAAGTGTAGACGGGGAATACATGACACTTCGCAAATCATATTATATCTTACCATGAAACATAGAATTGAGATGCGATATCGCGTTTTGAGAAGCATTAGAAATCTATTGCTACGATACGTAGACATCTGCAAACGCTATTTCCTTGCTAGGAAGTGTCGCATTTACATTCATTTGAAGTGTAGACGAGGAATACATGACACTTCGCAAATAATATTATATCTTACCATGAAACATAGAAATGAGATGCGATATCGCGTTTTAAGAAGCATTAGAACTCTATCTCTACGATACCTAGACATCTGCAGACGCTATTTCCTAGCAAGGAAGTGTCGCATTTACATTCATTTGAAGTGTAGACGGGGAATACATGACACTTCGCAAATCATATTATATCTTACCATGAAACATAGAAATGAGATGCGATATCGCGTTTTAAGAATCATAAGAACTCTATTGCATCGATAGGTAGACATTTGGAAACGCTATTTCCTTGCAAGGAAGTGTCGCATTTACATTCATATGAAGTGTAGGCGAGGAACACATAACACTTCGCAAATCATATTATATCTTACCATGAAACATAGAAATGAGATGCGATATCGCGTTTTAAGAAGAATTAGAACTCTATTGCTACGATACGTAGACATCTGCAGACGCTATTTCCTTGCAAGGAAGTGTCGCATTCACATTCATTTGAAGTGTAGACGAGGAATACATGACACTTCGCAAATCATATTATATCTTACCATGAAACATAGAATTGAGATGCGATATCGCGTTTTGAGAAGCATTAGAGATCTATTGCTACGATACGTAGACATCTGCAAACGCTATTTCCTTGCTAGGAAGTGTCGCATTTACATTCATTTGAAGTGTAGACGAGGAATACATGACACTTCGCAAATCATATTATATCTTACCATGAAACATAGAAATGAGATGCGATATCGCGTTTTAAGAAGCATTAGATATATATTGCTACGATACGTAGACATCTGCAAACGCTATTTCTTTGCAAGGAAGTGTCGCATTTACATTCATTTGAAGTGTAGACGAGGAATACATAACACTTCGCAAATCATATTATATCTTACCATGAAACATAGAAATGAGATGCGATATCGCGTTTTAAGGAGCATTAGAAATCTATTGCTACGATACGTAAACATCTGCAAACGCTATTTCCTTGCTAGGAAGTGTCGCATTTACATTCATTTGAAGTGTAGACGAGGAATACATGACACTTCGCAAATCATATCATATCTTACCATGAGACATAGAAATGAGATGCGATATCGCGTTTTAAGAATCATAAGAACTCTATTGCTACGACAGGTAGACATTTGCAAACGCTATTTCCTTGCAAGGAAGTGTCGCTTTTACATTCATATGAAGTGTAGACGAGGAACACATAGCACTTCGCAAATCATATTATATCTTACCATGAAACATAGAAATGAGATGCGATATCGCGTTTTAAGGAGAATTAGAACTCTATTGCTACGATACGTAGACATCTGCAGACGCTATTTCCTTGCACGGAAGTGTCGCATTTACATTCATTTGAAGTGTAGACGAGGAATACATGACACTTCGCAAATCATATTATATCTTACCATAAACCATAGAAATGAGATGCGATATCGCGTTTTAAGAATCATAAGAACTCTATTACTACGATACCTAGACACCTGCAAACGCTATTTCCTAGCGAGGAAGTGTCGCATTTACAATCATTTGAATCGTATACGAGGAATGCATAACACTTCGCAATGAATATTATATCTTATCATGAAACTTATATATGAGATGCAATATCTCGTTTTAAGAAGCATTTTAACTCTATTGCTACGATACCTAGACATCTGCAAACGCTATTTCCCAGCAAGGAAGTGTCGCATTTACATTCATTTGAAGTGTAGACGAGGAATACATGACACTTCGCAAATCATATTATATCTTACCATGAAACATAGAAATGAGATGCGATATCGCGTTTTAAGAAGCATTAGAACTCTATCTCTACGGTACCTAGACATCTGCAGACGCTATTTCCTAGCAAGGAAGTGTCGCATTTACATTCATTTGAAGTGTAGACGGGGAATACATGACACTTCGCAAATCATATTATATCTTACCATGAAACATAGAAATGAGATGCGATATCGCGTTTTAAGGAGCATTAGAAATCTATTGCTACGATACGTAAACATCTGCAAACGCTATTTCCTTGCTAGGAAGTGTCGCATTTACATTCATTTGAAGTGTAGACGAGGAATACATGACACTTCGCAAATCATATTATATCTTACCATAAACCATAGAAATGAGATGCGATATCGCGTTTTAAGAATCATAAGAACTTTATTACTGCGATACCTAGACATCTGCAAACGCCATTTCCTAGCGAGGAAGTGTCGCATTCACATTCATTTGAAGTGTAGACGGGGAATACATGACACTTCGCAAATCATATTATATCTTACCATGAAACATAGAATTGAGATGCGATATCGCGTTTTGAGAAGCATTAGAAATCTATTGCTACGATACGTAGACATCTGCAAACGCTATTTCCTTGCTAGGAAGTGTCGCATTTACATTCATTTGAAGTGTAGACGAGGAATACATGACACTTCGCAAATAATATTATATCTTACCATGAAACATAGAAATGAGATGCGATATCGCGTTTTAAGAAGCATTAGAACTCTATCTCTACGATACCTAGACATCTGCAGACGCTATTTCCTAGCAAGGAAGTGTCGCATTTTCATTCATTTGAAGTGTAGACGGGGAATACATGACACTTCGCAAATCATATTATATCTTACCATGAAACATAGAAATGAGATGCGATATCGCGTTTTAAGAATCATAAGAACTCTATTGCATCGATAGGTAGACATTTGGAAACGCTATTTCCTTGCAAGGAAGTGTCGCATTTACATTCATATGAAGTGTAGGCGAGGAACACATAACACTTCGCAAATCATATTATATCTTACCATGAAACATAGAAATGAGATGCGATATCGCGTTTTAAGAAGAATTAGAACTCTATTGCTACGATACGTAGACATCTGCAGACGCTATTTCCTTGCAAGGAAGTGTCGCATTCACATTCATTTGAAGTGTAGACGAGGAATACATGACACTTCGCAAATCATATTATATCTTACCATGAAACATAGAATTGAGATGCGATATCGCGTTTTGAGAAGCATTAGAGATCTATTGCTACGATACGTAGACATCTGCAAACGCTATTTCCTTGCTAGGAAGTGTCGCATTTACATTCATTTGAAGTGTAGACGAGGAATACATGACACTTCGCAAATCATATTATATCTTACCATGAAACATAGAAATGAGATGCGATATCGCGTTTTAAGAAGCATTAGATATATATTGCTACGATACGTAGACATCTGCAAACGCTATTTCTTTGCAAGGAAGTGTCGCATTTACATTCATTTGAAGTGTAGACGAGGAATACATAACACTTCGCAAATCATATTATATCTTACCATGAAACATAGAAATGAGATGCGATATCGCGTTTTAAGGAGCATTAGAAATCTATTGCTACGATACGTAAACATCTGCAAACGCTATTTCCTTGCTAGGAAGTGTCGCATTTACATTCATTTGAAGTGTAGACGAGGAATACATGACACTTCGCAAATCATATCATATCTTACCATGAGACATAGAAATGAGATGCGATATCGCGTTTTAAGAATCATAAGAACTCTATTGCTACGACAGGTAGACATTTGCAAACGCTATTTCCTTGCAAGGAAGTGTCGCTTTTACATTCATATGAAGTGTAGACGAGGAACACATAGCACTTCGCAAATCATATTATATCTTACCATGAAACATAGAAATGAGATGCGATATCGCGTTTTAAGGAGAATTAGAACTCTATTGCTACGATACGTAAACATCTGCAGACGCTATTTCCTTGCACGGAAGTGTCGCATTTACATTCATTTGAAGTGTAGACGAGGAATACATGACACTTCGCAAATCATATTATATCTTACCATAAACCATAGAAATGAGATGCGATATCGCGTTTTAAGAATCATAAGAACTCTATTACTACGATACCTAGACACCTGCAAACGCTATTTCCTAGCGAGGAAGTGTCGCATTTACAATCATTTGAATCGTATACGAGGAATGCATAACACTTCGCAATGAATATTATATCTTATCATGAAACTTATATATGAGATGCAATATCTCGTTTTAAGAAGCATTTTAACTCTATTGCTACGATACCTAGACATCTGCAAACGCTATTTCCCAGCAAGGAAGTGTCGCATTTACATTCATTTGAAGTGTAGACGAGGAATACATGACACTTCGCAAATCATATTATATCTTACCATGAAACATAGAAATGAGATGCGATATCGCGTTTTAAGAATCATAAGAACTCTATTGCTACGATAGGTAGACATTTGCAAACGCTATTTCCTTGCAAGGAAGAGTCGCTTTTACATTCATATGAAGTGTAGACGAGGAATACATAACACTTCGCAAATCATATTATATCTTACCATGAAACATAGAAATAAGGTGCGATATCGCGTTTTAAGAAGAGTTAGAACTCCATTGCTACGATACGTAGACATCTGCAGACGCTATTTCCTTGCAAGGACGTGTCGCATTTACATTCATTTGAAGTGTAGACGAGAAATACATGACACTTCGCAAATCATATTATATCTTACCATAAACCATAGAAATGAGATGCGATATCGCGTTTTAAGAATCATAAGAACTCTATTACTGCGATACCTAGACATCTGCAAACGCTATTTCCTAGCGAGGAAGTGTCGCATTCACATTCATTTGAAGTGTAGACGAGGAATACATGACACTTCGCAAATCATATTATATCTTACCATGAAACATAGAATTGAGATGCGATATCGCGTTTTGAGAAGCATTAGAAATCTATTGCTACGATACGTAGACATCTGCAAACGCTATTTCCTTGCTAGGAAGTGTCGCATTTACATTCATTTGAAGTGTAGACGAGGAATACATGACACTTCGCAAATCATATTATATCTTACCATGAAACATAGAAATGAGATGCGATATCGCGTTTTAAGAAGCATTAGATATCTATTGCTACGATACGTAGACATCTGCAAACGCTATTTCTTTGCAAGGAAGTGTCGCATTTACATTCATTTGAAGTGTAGACGAGGAATACATAACACTTCGCAAATCATATTATATCTTACCATGAAACATAGAAATGAGATGCGATATCGCGTTTTAAGAAGCATTAGAACTCTATCTCTACGATACCTAGACATCTGCAGACGCTATTTCCTAGCAAGGAAGAGTCGCATTTACATTCATTTGAAGTGTAGACGGGGAATACATGACACTTCGCAAATCATATTATATCTTACCATGAAACATAGAAATGAGATGCGATATCGCGTTTTAAGGAGCATTAGAAATCTATTGCTACGATACGTAAACATCTGCAAACGCTATTTCCTTGCTAGGAAGTGTCGCATTTACATTCATTTGAAGTGTAGACGAGGAATACATGACACTTCGCAAATCATATTATATCTTACCATAAACCATAGAAATGAGATGCGATATCGCGTTTTAAGAATCATAAGAACTCTATTACTGGGATACCTAGACATCTGCAAACGCTATTTCCTAGCGAGGAAGTGTCGCATTCACATTCATTTGAAGTGTAGACGAGGAATACATGACACTTCGCAAATCATATTATATCTTACCATGAAACATAGAATTGAGATGCGATATCGCGTTTTGAGAAGCATTAGAAATCTATTGCTACGATACGTAGACATCTGCAAACGCTATTTCCTTGCACGGAAGTGTCGCATTTACATTCATTTGAAGTGTAGACGAGGAATACATGACACTTCGCAAATCATATTATATCTTACCATAAACCATAGAAATGAGATGCGATATCGCGTTTTAAGAATCATAAGAACTCTATTACTACGATACCTAGACACCTGCAAACGCTATTTCCTAGCGAGGAAGTATCGCATTTACAATCATTTGAATCGTATACGAGGAATGCATAACACTTCGCAATGAATATTATATCTTATCATGAAACTTATATATGAGATGCAATATCTCGTTTTAAGAAGCATTTTAACTCTATTGCTACGATACCTAGACATCTGCAAACGCTATTTCCCAGCAAGGAAGTGTCGCATTTACATTCATTTGAAGTGTAGACGAGGAATACATGACACTTCGCAAATCATATTATATCTTACCATGAAACATAGAAATGAGACGCGATATCGCGTTTTAAGTATCATAAGAACTCCATTGCTACGATACGTAGATATCTGCAAACGCTATTTCCTTGCAAGGAAGTGTCGCATTTACGTTCAATTGAATCGTAGACGAGGAATACATGACACTTCGCAAATCATATTATATCTTACCATGAAACATAGAAATGAGATGCGATATCGCGTTTTAAGAAGCATTAGAACTCTATCGCTACGACACCTAGGCATCTGCAGACGCTATTTCCCAGCAAGGAAGTGTCGCATTTACATTCATTTGAAGTGTAGACGAGGAATACATGACACTTCGCAAATCATATTATATCTTACCATGAAACATGGAAATGAGATGCGATATCGCGTTTTAAGTATCATAAGAACTCCATTGCTACGATACGTAGACATCTGCAATCGCTATTTCCTTGCAAGGAAGTGTCGCATTTACGTTCATTTGAATCGTAGACGAGGAATACATAACACTTCGCAAATCATATTATATCTTACCATGAAACATAGAAATGAGTTGCGATATCGCGTTTTAAGAAGCATTAGAACTCTACCGCTACGATACCTAGGCATCTGCAGACGCTATTTCCCAGCAAGGAAGTGTCGCATTTACATTCATTTGAAGTGTAGACGAGGAATACATGACACTTCGCAAATCATATTATATCTTACCATGAAACATAGAAATGAGATGCGATATCGCGTTTTAAGAAGCATTAGATATCTATTGCTACGATACGTAGACATCTGCAAACGCTATTTCTTTGCAAGGAAGTGTCGCATTTACATTCATTTGAAGTGTAGACGAGGAATACATAACACTTCGCAAATCATATTATATCTTACCATGAAACATAGAAATGAGATGCGATATCACGTTTTAAGGAGCATTAGAAATCTATTGCTACGATACGTAAACATCTGCAAACGCTATTTCCTTGCTAGGAAGTGTCGCATTTACATTCATTTGAAGTGTAGACGAGGAATACATGACACTTCGCAAATCATATTATATCTTACCATGAGACATAGAAATGAGATGCGATATCGCGTTTTAAGAATCATAAGAACTCTATTGCTACGATAGGTAGACATTTGCAAACGCTATTTCCTTGCAAGGAAGTGTCGCTTTTACATTCATATGAAGTGTAGACGAGGAACACATAACACTTCGCAAATCATATTATATCTTACCATGAAACATAGAAATGAGATGCGATATCGCGTTTTAAGGAGAATTAGAACTCTATTGCTACGATACGTAGACATCTGCAGACGCTATTTCCTTGCACGGAAGTGTCGCATTTACATTCATTTGAAGTGTAGACGAGGAATACATGACACTTCGCAAGTCATATTATATCTTACCATAAACCATAGAAATGAGATGCGATATCGCGTTTTAAGAATCATAAGAACTCTATTACTACGATACCTAGACACCTGCAAACGCTATTTCCTAGCGAGGAAGTGTCGCATTTACAATCATTTGAATCGTATACGAGGAATGCATAACACTTCGCAATGAATATTATATCTTATCATGAAACTTATATATGAGATGCAATATCTCGTTTTAAGAAGCATTTTAACTCTATTGCTACGATACCTAGACATCTGCAAACGCTATTTCCCAGCAAGGAAGTGTCGCATTTACATTCATTTGAAGTGTAGACGAGGAATACACGACACTTCGCAAATTATATTATATCTTACCATGAAACATAGAAATGAGACGCCATATCGCGTTTTAAGTATCATAAGAACTCCATTGCTACGATACGTAGACATCTGCAAACGCTATTTCCTTGCAAGGAAGTGTCGCATTTACGTTCAATTGAATCGTAGACGAGGAATACATGACACTTCGCAAATCATATTATATCTTACCATGAAACATAGAAATGAGATGCGATATCGCGTTTTAAGAAGCATTAGAACTCTATCGCTACGACACCTAGGCATCTGCAGACGCTATTTCCCAGCAAGGAAGTGTCGCATTTACATTCATTTGAAGTGTAGACGAGGAATACATGACACTTCGCAAATCATATTATATCTTACCATGAAACATGGAAATGAGATGCGATATCGCGTTTTAAGTATCATAAGAACTCCATTGCTACGATACGTAGACATCTGCAATCGCTATTTCCTTGCAAGGAAGTGTCGCATTTACGTTCATTTGAATCGTAGACGAGGAATACATAACACTTCGCAAATCATATTATATCTTACCATGAAACATAGAAATGAGTTGCGATATCGCGTTTTAAGAAGCATTAGAACTCTACCGCTACGATACCTAGGCATCTGCAGACGCTATTTCCCAGCAAGGAAGTGTCGCATTTACATTCATTTGAAATGTAAACGAGGAATACATAACACTTCGCAAATCATATTATATCTTACCATGAAACATAGAAATGAGATGCGATATCGCGTTTTAAGAATCATAAGAACTCTATTGCTACGATAGGTAGACATTTGCAAACGCTATTTCCTTGCAAGGAAGTGTCGCTTTTACATTCATATGAAGTGTAGACGAGGAACACATAACACATCGCAAATCATATTATATCTTACCATGAAACATAGAAATGAGATGCGATATCGCGTTTTAAGAATCATAAGAACTCTATTGCTACGATACGTAGACATCTGCAGACGCTATTTCCTTGCACGGAAGTGTCGCATTTACATTCATTCGAAGTGTAGACGAGGAATACATGACACTTCGCAAATCATATTATATCTTACCATAAACCATAGAAATGAGATGCGATATCGCGTTTTAAGAATCATAAGAACTCTATTACTACGATACCTAGACACCTGCAAACGCTATTTCCTAGCGAGGAAGTGTCGCATTTACAATCATTTGAATCGTATACGAGGAATGCATAACACTTCGCAATGAATATTATATCTTATCATGAAACTTATATATGAGATGCAATATCTCGTTTTAAGAAGCATTTTAACACTATTGCTACGATACCTAGACATCTGCAAACGCTATTTCCCAGCAAGGAAGTGTCGCATTTACATTCATTTGAAGTGTAGACGAGGAATACATGACACTTCGCAAATCATATTATATCTTACCATGAAACATAGAAATGAGTTGCGATATCGCGTTTTAAAGAAGCATTAGAACTCTACCGCTACGATACCTAGGCATCTGCAGACGCTATTTCCCAGCAAGGAAGTGTCGCATTTGCATTCATTTGAAGTGTAGACGAGGAATACATGACACTTCGCAAATCATATAATATCTTACCATGAAACATGGAAATGGGATGCGATATCGCGTTTTAAGTATCATAAGAACTCTATTGCTACGATAGGTAGACATCTGCAAACGCTATTTCCTAGCAAGGAAATGTCGCATTTACATTCATTTGATGTGTAGACGAGGAATACATAACACTTCGCAAATCATATTATATCTTACCATAAACCATAGAAATGAGATGCGATATCGCGTTTTAAGAAGCATTAGGTATCTATTGCTACGATACGTAGACATCTGCAAACGCTATTTCTTTGCAAGGAAGTGTCGCATTTACATTCATTTGAAGTGTAGAGGAGGAATACATAACACTTCGCAAATCATATTATATCTTACCATGAAACATAGAAATGAGGTGCGATATCGCGTTTTAAGAAGCATTAGAACCCTATTGCTACGATAGGTAGACTTCTGCAAACGCTATTTCCTTGCTAGGAAGTGTCGCATTTACATTCATGTGAATTGTAGACGAGGAATACATAACACTTCGCAAATCATATTATATCTTATCATGAAACATAGAATTGAGATCGATATCGCGTTTTAATAATCATAAGAAATCTATAGCTACGATACGCAGAAATCTGCAGACGCTATTTCCTAGCAAGGAAGTGTCGCATTTACATTCATTTGAAGTGTAGACGAGGAATACATAACACTTCGCAAATCATATTATATCTTACCATGAAGCATAGAAATGAGGTGCGATATCGCGTTTTAAGAAGCATTAGAACTCTATCGATACGATGCCTAGACATTTGCAGACGCTATTTCTTTGCAAGGAAGTGTCGCATTTACATTCATATGAAGTGTAGACGAAGAATACATAACATTTCGCAAATCATATTATATCTTACCATGAAACATAGGAATGAGATGCGATATCGCGTTTTAAGAAGCATTAGAACCCTATTGCTACGATAGGTAGATATCTGCAAACGCTATTTCCTAGCAAGGAAATGTCGCATTTACATTCATTTGAAGTGTAGACGAGGAATACATAGCACTTCGCAAATCATATTATATCTTACCATGAAACATAGAAATGAAATGCGATATCGCGTTTTAAAATGCATTAGAAATCTATTCCTACGATACGTAGACATCTTCAAGCGCTATTTTCTAGCGAGGAAGTGTCGCATTCACATTCATTTGAAGTGTAGACGAGGAATACACATAACACTTCGCAAATCATATTATATCTTACCATGAAACATAGAAATGAGATGCGAATCGCGTTCTAAGAATCACAAAAACTCTATTGCTACGATACTTAGACGTCTGCAAACGCTATTTCCTTGCAAGGAAGTGTCGCATTTACATTCATTTGAATCGCAGACGAGGAATGCATAACACTTCGCAATGAATATTATATCTTACCATGAAACATGGAAATGAGATGCGATATCGCGTTTTAAGAAGCATTAGAACTCTATTGCTACGATACGTAAACATCTGCAAACGCTATTTCTTTGCAAGGAAGTGTCGCATTTACATTCATTTGAAGTGTAGACGAGGAATACATAACACTCGCAAATCATATTATATCTTACAAGAAACATAGAAATGAGGTGCGATATCGCGTTTTAAGAAGCAATAGAAACTCTATCGCTAAGATACCTAGACATCTGCAGACGCTATTTCCTAGCAAGGAAGTGTCGCATTTACATTCATTTGAAGTGTAGACGAGGAATACATAACACTTCGCAAATCATATTATATCTTACCATGAAACATAGAAATGAGGTGCGATATCGCGTTTTAAGAAGCATTAGAACCCTATTGCTACGATAGGTAGACATCCGCAAACGCTATATCCTTGCTAGGAAGTGTCGCATTTACATTCATTTGAAGTGTAGACGAGGAATACATAGCACTTCGCAAATCATATTATATCTTACCATGAAACATAGAAATGAGATGCGATATCGCGTTTTAAAATGCATTAGAAATCTATTCCTACGATACGTAGACATCTTCAAACGCTATTTTCTAGCGAGGAAGTGTCGCATTCACATTCATTTGAAGTGTAGACGAGGAATACATAACACTTCGCAAATCAAATTATATCTTACCATGAAACATAGAAATGAGATGCGATATCGCGTTCTAAGAATCACAAAAACTCTATTGCTACGATACTTAGACATCTGCAAACGCTATTTCCTTGCAAGGAAGTGTCGCATTTACATTCATTTGAATCGCAGACGAGGAATGCATAACACTTCGCAATGAATATTATATCTTACCATGAAACATGGAAATGAGATGCGATATCGCGTTTTAAGAAGCATTAGAACTCTATTGCTACGATACGTAGACATCTGCAAACGCTATTTCCTTGCAAGGAAGTGTCGCATTTACATTCATTTGAATCGTAGACGAGGAATGCATAACACTTCGCAACGAATATTATATCTAATCATGAAACATAGAAATGAGGTGCGATATCGCCTTTTAAGAAGCATTAGAACTCTATCGCTACGATGCCTAGACATCTGCAGACGCTATTTCCTTGCAAGGAAGTGTCGCATTTACATTCATATGAAGTGTAGACGAGGAATACATAACACTTCGCAAATCATATTATATCTTGCCATGAAACATAGAAATGAGTTGCTATATCGCGTTATAAGAAGCATTAGGACCCTATGGCTACGATAGGTAGACATCTGCAAACGCTATTTCCTTGCTAGGAAGTGTCGCATTTACATTCATTTGAAGTGTAGACGAAGAATACATAACACTTCGCAAATCATATTATATCTTACCATGAAACATAGAAATGAGATGCGATATCGCGTTTTAAGAATCATAGGAACTCTATTGCTACGATACGTAGACATCTGCAAATGCTATTTCCTTGCAAGGAAGTGTCGCATTTACATTCATTTGAAGTGTTGAGGAGGAATACATAACACTTCGCAAATCATATTATATCTTATCATGAAACATAGAATTGAGATCGATATCGCGTTTTAAGAATCATAAGAACTCCCTTGCTACGATACGTAGACATCTGCAAACGCTATTTCCTTGCAAGGAAGTGTCGCATTTACATTCATTTGAAGTGTAGACGAGGAATATATAACACTTCGCAAATCATATTATATCTTACCATGAAACATAGAAATGAGATGCGATATTGCGTTTTAAGAAGCATTAGAAATCTATTGCTATATACGTAAACATCTGCAAACGCTATTTCCTAGCGAGGAAGTGTCGCATTCACATTCATTTGAAGTGTAGACGAGGAATACATAACACTTCGCAAATCATATTATATCTTACCATGAAACATAGAAATGAGATGCTATATCGCGTTTTAAGAATCATAAGAACTCTATTGCTACGATACGTAGACATCTGAAAACGCTATTTCTTTGCAAGGAAGTGTCGCATTTACATTCATTTGAAGTGTAGATGTGGAATACACACACTTCGCAAATCATATTATATCTTACCATGAAACATAGAAATGAGGTGCGATATCGCGTTTTAAGAAGCATTAGAACCCTATTGCTACGATAGGTAGACATCCGCAAACGCTATATCCTTGCTAGGAAGTGTCGCATTTACATTCATTTGAAGTGTAGACGAGGAATACATAGCACTTCGCAAATCATATTATATCTTACCATGAAACATAGAAATGAGATGCGATATCGCGTTTTAAAATGCATTAGAAATCTATTCCTACGATACGTAGACATCTTCAAACGCTATTTTCTAGCGAGGAAGTGTCGCATTCACATTCATTTGAAGTGTAGACGAGGAATACATAACACTTCGCAAATCAAATTATATCTTACCATGAAACATAGAAATGAGATGCGATATCGCGTTCTAAGAATCACAAAAACTCTATTGCTACGATACTTAGACATCTGCAAACGCTATTTCCTTGCAAGGAAGTGTCGCATTTACATTCATTTGAATCGCAGACGAGGAATGCATAACACTTCGCAATGAATATTATATCTTACCATGAAACATGGAAATGAGATGCGATATCGCGTTTTAAGAAGCATTAGAACTCTATTGCTACGATACGTAGACATCTGCAAACGCTATTTCCTTGCAAGGAAGTGTCGCATTTACATTCATTTGAATCGTAGACGAGGAATGCATAACACTTCGCAACGAATATTATATCTTATCATGAAACATAGAAATGAGGTGCGATATCGCCTTTTAAGAAGCATTAGAACTCTATCGCTACGATGCCTAGACATCTGCAGACGCTATTTCCTTGCAAGGAAGTGTCGCATTTACATTCATATGAAGTGTAGACGAGGAATACATAACACTTCGCAAATCATATTATATCTTGCCATGAAACATAGAAATGAGTTGCTATATCGCGTTATAAGAAGCATTAGAACCCTATGGCTACGATAGGTAGACATCTGCAAACGCTATTTCCTTGCTAGGAAGTGTCGCATTTACATTCATTTGAAGTGTAGACGAAGAATACATAACACTTCGCAAATCATATTATATCTTACCATGAAACATAGAAATGAGATGCGATATCGCGTTTTAAGAATCATAGGAACTCTATTGCTACGATACGTAGACATCTGCAAACGCTATTTCCTTGCAAGGAAGTGTCGCATTTACATTCATTTGAAGTGTTGAGGAGGAATACATAACACTTCGCAAATCATATTATATCTTATCATGAAACATAGAATTGAGATCGATATCGCGTTTTAAGAATCATAAGAACTCCCTTGCTACGATACGTAGACATCTGCAAACGCTATTTCCTTGCAAGGAAGTGTCGCATTTACATTCATTTGAAGTGTAGACGAGGAATATATAACACTTCGCAAATCATATTATATCTTACCATGAAACATAGAAATGAGATGCGATATTGCGTTTTAAGAAGCATTAGAAATCTATTGCTATATACGTAGACATCTGCAAACGCTATTTCCTAGCGAGGAAGTGTCGCATTCACATTCATTTGAAGTGTAGACGAGGAATACATAACACTTCGCAAATCATATTATATCTTACCATGAAACATAGAAATGAGATGCTATATCGCGTTTTAAGAATCATAAGAACTCTATTGCTACGATACGTAGACATCTGAAAACGCTATTTCTTTGCAAGGAAGTGTCGCATTTACATTCATTTGAAGTGTAGATGTGGAATACACACACTTCGCAAATCATATTATATATTACCATGAAACATAGAAGTGAGATGCGATATCGCGTTTTGAGAATCATAAGAACTCTATTGCTACGATATGTAGACATCTGCAAACGCTATTTCCTTGCAAGGAAGTGTCGCATTTACATTCATATGAAGTGTAGACGAGGAATACATAACACTTCGCAAATCATATTATATCTTGCCATGAAACATAGAAATGAGTTGCTATATCGCGTTATAAGAAGCATTAGAACCCTATGGCTACGATAGTTAGACATCTGCAAACGCTATTTCCTTGCTAGGAAGTGTCGCATTTACATTCATTTGAAGTGTAGACGAAGAATACATAACACTTCGCAAATCATATTATATCTTACCATGAAACATAGAAATGAGATGCGATATCGCGTTTTAAGAATCATAGGAACTCTATTGCTACGATACGTAGACATCTGCAAACGCTATTTCCTTGCAAGGAAGTGTCGCATTTACATTCATTTGAAGTGTTGAGGAGGAATACATAACACTTCGCAAATCATATTATATCTTATCATGAAACATAGAATTGAGATCGATATCGCGTTTTAAGAATCGTAAGAACTCCCTTGCTACGATACGTAGACATCTGCAAACGCTATTTCCTTGCAAGGAAGTGTCGCATTTACATTCATTTGAAGTGTAGACGAGGAATATATAACACTTCGCAAATCATATTATATCTTACCATGAAACATAGAAATGAGATGCGATATTGCGTTTTAAGAAGCATTAGAAATCTATTGCTATATACGTAGACATCTGCAAACGCTATTTCCTAGCGAGGAAGTGTCGCATTCACATTCATTTGAAGTGTAGACGAGGAATACATAACACTTCGCAAATCATATTATATCTTACCATGAAACATAGAAATGAGATGCTATATCGCGTTTTAAGAATCATAAGAACTCTATTGCTACGATACGTAGACATCTGAAAACGCTATTTCTTTGCAAGGAAGTGTCGCATTTACATTCATTTGAAGTGTAGATGTGGAATACACACACTTCGCAAATCATATTATATATTACCATGAAACATAGAAGTGAGATGCGATATCGCGTTTTGAGAATCATAAGAACTCTATTGCTACGATATGTAGACATCTGCAAACGCTATTTCCTTGCAAGGAAGTGTCGCATTTACATTCATATGAAGTGTAGACGAGGAATACATAACACTTCGCAAATCATATTATATCTTGCCATGAAACATAGAAATGAGTTGCTATATCGCGTTATAAGAAGCATTAGAACCCTATGGCTACGATAGGTAGACATCTGCAAACGCTATTTCCTTGCTAGGAAGTGTCGCATTTACATTCATTTGAAGTGTAGACGAAGAATACATAACACTTCGCAAATCATATTATATCTTACCATGAAACATAGAAATGAGATGCGATATCGCGTTTTAAGAATCATAGGAACTCTATTGCTACGATACGTAGACATCTGCAAACGCTATTTCCTTGCAAGGAAGTGTCGCATTTACATTCATTTGAAGTGTTGAGGAGGAATACATAACACTTCGCAAATCATATTATATCTTATCATGAAACATAGAATTGAGATCGATATCGCGTTTTAAGAATCATAAGAACTCCCTTGCTACGATACGTAGACATCTGCAAACGCTATTTCCTTGCAAGGAAGTGTCGCATTTACATTCATTTGAAGTGTAGACGAGGAATATATAACACTTCGCAAATCATATTATATCTTACCATGAAACATAGAAATGAGATGCGATATCGCGTTTTAAGAAGCATTAGAAATCTATTGCTATATACGTAGACATCTGCAAACGCTATTTCCTAGCGAGGAAGTGTCGCATTCACATTCATTTGAAGTGTAGACGAGGAATACATAACACTTCGCAAATCATATTATATCTTACCATGAAACATAGAAATGAGATGCTATATCGCGTTTTGAGAATCATAAGAACTCTATTGCTACGATATGTAGACATCTGCAAACGCTATTTCCTTGCAAGGATGTGTCGCATTTACATACATTTGAAGTGTAGACGAGGAATATATAACACTTCGCAAATCATATTATATCTTACCATGAAACATAGAAATGAGATGCTATATCGCGTTTTAAGAATCATAAGAACTCTATTGCTACGATACGTAGACATCTGCAAACGCTATTTCTTTGCAAGGAAGTGTCGCATTTACATTCATTTGAAGTGTAGACGTGGAATACACACACTTCGCAAATCATATTATATATTACCATGAAACATAGAAATGAGATGCGATATCGCGTTTTAATAAGCACTAGAACTCTACTGCTACGATAGGTAGACATCCGCAAACGCTATTTCCTTGCAAGGAAGTGTCGCATTTACATTCATTTGAATCGTAGACGAGGAATGCATAACACGTCGCAACGAATATTATATCTTACCATGAAACATAGAAATGAGGTGCGATATCGCGTTTTAAGAAGCATTAGAACTCTATCGCTACGATGCCTAGACATCTGCAGACGCTATTTCCTTGCAAGGAAGTGTCGCATTTACATTCATATGAAGTGTAGACGAGGAATACATAACACTTCGCAAATCATATTATATCTTGCCATGAAACATAGAAATGAGTTGCTATATCGCGTTATAAGAAGCATTAGAACCCTATGGCTACGATAGGTAGACATCTGCAAACGCTATTTCCTTGCTAGGAAGTGTCGCATTTACATTCATTTGAAGTGTAGACGAAGAATACATAACACTTCGCAAATCATATTATATCTTACCATGAAACATAGAAATGAGATGCGATATCGCGTTTTAAGAATCATAGGAACTCTATTGCTACGATACGTAGACATCTGCAAACGCTATTTCCTTGCAAGGAAGTGTCGCATTTACATTCATTTGAAGTGTTGAGGAGGAATACATAACACTTCGCAAATCATATTATATCTTATCATGAAACATAGAATTGAGATCGATATCGCGTTTTAAGAATCATAAGAACTCCCTTGCTACGATACGTAGACATCTGCAAACGCTATTTCCTTGCAAGGAAGTGTCGCATTTACATTCATTTGAAGTGTAGACGAGGAATATATAACACTTCGCAAATCATATTATATCTTACCATGAAACATAGAAATGAGATGCGATATTGCGTTTTAAGAAGCATTAGAAATCTATTGCTATATACGTAGACATCTGCAAACGCTATTTCCTAGCGAGGAAGTGTCGCATTCACATTCATTTGAAGTGTAGACGAGGAATACATAACACTTCGCAAATCATATTATATCTTACCATGAAACATAGAAATGAGATGCTATATCGCGTTTTAAGAATCATAAGAACTCTATTGCTACGATACGTAGACATCTGAAAACGCTATTTCTTTGCAAGGAAGTGTCGCATTTACATTCATTTGAAGTGTAGATGTGGAATACACACACTTCGCAAATCATATTATATATTACCATGAAACATAGAAGTGAGATGCGATATCGCGTTTTGAGAATCATAAGAACTCTATTGCTACGATATGTAGACATCTGCAAACGCTATTTCCTTGCAAGGAAGTGTCGCATTTACATTCATATGAAGTGTAGACGAGGAATACATAACACTTCGCAAATCATATTATATCTTGCCATGAAACATAGAAATGAGTTGCTATATCGCGTTATAAGAAGCATTAGAACCCTATGGCTACGATAGGTAGACATCTGCAAACGCTATTTCCTTGCTAGGAAGTGTCGCATTTACATTCATTTGAAGTGTAGACGAAGAATACATAACACTTCGCAAATCATATTATATCTTACCATGAAACATAGAAATGAGATGCGATATCGCGTTTTAAGAATCATAGGAACTCTATTGCTACGATACGTAGACATCTGCAAACGCTATTTCCTTGCAAGGAAGTGTCGCATTTACATTCATTTGAAGTGTTGAGGAGGAATACATAACACTTCGCAAATCATATTATATCTTATCATGAAACATAGAATTGAGATCGATATCGCGTTTTAAGAATCATAAGAACTCCCTTGCTACGATACGTAGACATCTGCAAACGCTATTTCCTTGCAAGGAAGTGTCGCATTTACATTCATTTGAAGTGTAGACGAGGAATATATAACACTTCGCAAATCATATTATATCTTACCATGAAACATAGAAATGAGATGCGATATCGCGTTTTAAGAAGCATTAGAAATCTATTGCTATATACGTAGACATCTGCAAACGCTATTTCCTAGCGAGGAAGTGTCGCATTCACATTCATTTGAAGTGTAGACGAGGAATACATAACACTTCGCAAATCATATTATATCTTACCATGAAACATAGAAATGAGATGCTATATCGCGTTTTGAGAATCATAAGAACTCTATTGCTACGATATGTAGACATCTGCAAACGCTATTTCCTTGCAAGGATGTGTCGCATTTACATACATTTGAAGTGTAGACGAGGAATATATAACACTTCGCAAATCATATTATATCTTACCATGAAACATAGAAATGAGATGCTATATCGCGTTTTAAGAATCATAAGAACTCTATTGCTACGATACGTAGACATCTGCAAACGCTATTTCTTTGCAAGGAAGTGTCGCATTTACATTCATTTGAAGTGTAGACGTGGAATACACACACTTCGCAAATCATATTATATATTACCATGAAACATAGAAATGAGATGCGATATCGCGTTTTAATAAGCACTAGAACTCTACTGCTACGATAGGTAGACATCCGCAAACGCTATTTCCTTGCAAGGAAGTGTCGCATTTACATTCATTTGAATCGTAGACGAGGAATGCATAACACGTCGCAACGAATATTATATCTTATCATGAAACATAGAAATGAGGTGCGATATCGCGTTTTAAGAAGCATTAGAACTCTATCGCTACGATGCCTAGACATCTGCAGACGCTATTTCCTTGCAAGGAAGTGTCGCATTTACATTCATATGAAGTGTAGACGAGGAATACATAACACTTCGCAAATCATATTATATCTTGCCATGAAACATAGAAATGAGTTGCTATATCGCGTTATAAGAAGCATTAGAACCCTATGGCTACGATAGGTAGACATCTGCAAACGCTATTTCCTTGCTAGGAAGTGTCGCATTTACATTCATTTGAAGTGTAGACGAAGAATACATAACACTTCGCAAATCATATTATATCTTACCATGAAACATAGAAATGAGATGCGATATCGCGTTTTAAGAATCATAGGAACTCTATTGCTACGATACGTAGACATCTGCAAACGCTATTTCCTTGCAAGGAAGTGTCGCATTTACATTCATTTGAAGTGTTGAGGAGGAATACATAACACTTCGCAAATCATATTATATCTTATCATGAAACATAGAATTGAGATCGATATCGCGTTTTAAGAATCATAAGAACTCCCTTGCTACGATACGTAGACATCTGCAAACGCTATTTCCTTGCAAGGAAGTGTCGCATTTACATTCATTTGAAGTGTAGACGAGGAATATATAACACTTCGCAAATCATATTATATCTTACCATGAAACATAGAAATGAGATGCGATATTGCGTTTTAAGAAGCATTAGAAATCTATTGCTATATACGTAGACATCTGCAAACGCTATTTCCTAGCGAGGAAGTGTCGCATTCACATTCATTTGAAGTGTAGACGAGGAATACATAACACTTCGCAAATCATATTATATCTTACCATGAAACATAGAAATGAGATGCTATATCGCGTTTTAAGAATCATAAGAACTCTATTGCTACGATACGTAGACATCTGCAAACGCTATTTCTTTGCAAGGAAGTGTCGCATTTACATTCATTTGAAGTGTAGATGTGGAATACACACACTTCGCAAATCATATTATATATTACCATGAAACATAGAAGTGAGATGCGATATCGCGTTTTGAGAATCATAAGAACTCTATTGCTACGATATGTAGACATCTGCAAACGCTATTTCCTTGCAAGGAAGTGTCGCATTTACATTCATATGAAGTGTAGACGAGGAATACATAACACTTCGCAAATCATATTATATCTTGCCATGAAACATAGAAATGGGTTGCTATATCGCGTTATAAGAAGCATTAGAACCCTATGGCTACGATAGGTAGACATCTGCAAACGCTATTTCCTTGCTAGGAAGTGTCGCATTTACATTCATTTGAAGTGTAGACGAAGAATACATAACACTTCGCAAATCATATTATATCTTACCATGAAACATAGAAATGAGATGCGATATCGCGTTTTAAGAATCATAGGAACTCTATTGCTACGATACGTAGACATCTGCAAACGCTATTTCCTTGCAAGGAAGTGTCGCATTTACATTCATTTGAAGTGTTGAGGAGGAATACATAACACTTCGCAAATCATATTATATCTTATCATGAAACATAGAATTGAGATCGATATCGCGTTTTAAGAATCATAAGAACTCCCTTGCTACGATACGTAGACATCTGCAAACGCTATTTCCTTGCAAGGAAGTGTCGCATTTACATTCATTTGAAGTGTAGACGAGGAATATATAACACTTCGCAAATCATATTATATCTTACCATGAAACATAGAAATGAGATGCGATATCGCGTTTTAAGAAGCATTAGAAATCTATTGCTATATACGTAGACATCTGCAAACGCTATTTCCTAGCGAGGAAGTGTCGCATTCACATTCATTTGAAGTGTAGACGAGGAATACATAACACTTCGCAAATCATATTATATCTTACCATGAAACATAGAAATGAGATGCTATATCGCGTTTTAAGAATCATAAGAACTCTATTGCTACGATACGTAGACATCTGCAAACGCTATTTCTTTGCAAGGAAGTGTCGCATTTACATTCATTTGAAGTGTAGATGTGGAATACACACACTTCGCAAATCATATTATATATTACCATGAAACATAGAAGTGAGATGCGATATCGCGTTTTGAGAATCATAAGAACTCTATTGCTACGATATGTAGACATCTGCAAACGCTATTTCCTTGCAAGGATGTGTCGCATTTACATACATTTGAAGTGTAGACGAGGAATATATAACACTTCGCAAATCATATTATATCTTACCATGAAACATAGAAATGAGATGCTATATCGCGTTTTAAGAATCATAAGAACTCTATTGCTACGATACGTAGACATCTGCAAACGCTATTTCTTTGCAAGGAAGTGTCGCATTTACATTCATTTGAAGTGTAGACGTGGAATACACACACTTCGCAAATCATATTATATATTACCATGAAACATAGAAATGAGATGCGATATCGCGTTTTAATAAGCACTAGAACTCTACTGCTACGATAGGTAGACATCCGCAAACGCTCTTTCCTTGCAAGGAAGTGTCGCATTAACATTCATATGAAGTGTACACGAGGAATACATAACACTTCGCAAATCATATTATATCTTACCATGGAACATGGAAATGAGATGCGATATCGCGTTTTAAGAAGCATTAGAACACTATTGCTAAGATACGTAGACATCTGCAAACGATATTTCCTTGCTAGGAAGTGTCACATTTACATTCATTTGAAGTGTAGACGAGGAATACATAACACTTCGCAAATCATATTATATCTTACCATGAAACATAGAAATGAGATGCGATATCGCGTTTTAAGAATCATAAGAACTCTATTGCTACAATACGCAGAAATCTGCAAACGCTATTTCCTTGCAAGGAAGTGTCGCATTTACATTCATTTGAAATGTAAACGAGGAATACATAACACTTCGCAAATCATATTATATCTTACCATGAAACATAGAAATGAGATGCGATATCGCGTTTTAAGAATCATAAGAACTCTATTGCTACGATAGGTAGACATTTGCAAACGCTATTTCCTTGCAAGGAAGTGTCGCTTTTACATTCATATGAAGTGTAGACGAGGAACACATAACACATCGCAAATCATATTAAATCTTACCATGAAACATAGAAATGAGATGCGATATCGCGTTTTAAGGAGAATTAGAACTCTATTGCTACGATACGTAGACATCTGCAGACGCTATTTCCTTGCACGGAAGTGTCGCATTTACATTCATTTGAAGTGTAGACGAGGAATACATGACACTTCGCAAATCATATTATATCTTACCATAAACCATAGAAATGAGATGCGATTTCGCGTTTTAAGAATCATAAGAACTCTATTACTACGATACCTAGACACCTGCAAACGCTATTTCCTAGCGAGGAAGTGTCGCATTTACAATCATTTGAATCGTATACGAGGAATGCATAACACTTCGCAATGAATATTATATCTTATCATGAAACTTATATATGAGATGCAATATCTCGTTTTAAGAAGCATTTTAACTCTATTGCTACGATACCTAGACATCTGCAAACGCTATTTCCCAGCAAGGAAGTGTCGCATTTACATTCATTTGAAGTGTAGACGAGGAATACATGACACTTCGCAAATCATATTATATCTTACCATGAAACATAGAAATGAGTTGCGATATCGCGTTTTAAGAAGCATTAGAACTCTACCGCTACGATACCTAGGCATCTGCAGACGCTATTTCCCAGCAAGGAAGTGTCGCATTTGCATTCATTTGAAGTGTAGACGAGGAATACATGACACTTCGCAAATCATATAATATCTTACCATGAAACATGGAAATGGGATGCGATATCGCGTTTTAAGTATCATAAGAACTCTATTGCTACGATAGGTAGACATCTGCAAACGCTATTTCCTAGCAAGGAAATGTCGCATTTACATTCATTTGATGTGTAGACGAGGAATACATAACACTTCGCAAATCATATTATATCTTACAATAAACCATAGAAATAAGATGCGATATCGCGTTTTAAGAAGCATTAGGTATCTATTGCTACGATACGTAGACATCTGCAAACGCTATTTCTTTGCAAGGAAGTGTCGCATTTACATTCATTTGAAGTGTAGAGGAGGAATACATAACACTTCGCAAATCATATTATATCTTACCATGAAACATAAAATGAGGTGCGATATCGCGTTTTAAGAAGCATTAGAACCCTATTGCTACGATAGGTAGACTTCTGCAAACGCTATTTCCTTGCTAGGAAGTGTCGCATTTACATTCATGTGAATTGTAGACGAGGAATACATAACACTTCGCAAATCATATTATATCTTATCATGAAACATAGAATTGAGATCGATATCGCGTTTTAATAATCATAAGAAATCTATAGCTACGATACGCAGAAATCTGCAGACGCTATTTCCTAGCAAGGAAGTGTCGCATTTACATTCATTTGAAGTGTAGACGAGGAATACATAACACTTCGCAAATCATATTATATCTTACCATGAAGCATAGAAATGAGGTGCGATATCGCGTTTTAAGAAGCATTAGAACTCTATCGCTACGATGCCTAGACATCTGCAGACGCTATTTCTTTGCAAGGAAGTGTCGCATTTACATTCATATGAAGTGTAGACGAAGAATACATAACATTTCGCAAATCATATTATATCTTACCATGAAACATAGGAATGAGATGCGATATCGCGTTTTAAGAAGCATTAGAACCCTATTGCTACGATAGGTAGATATCTGCAAACGCTATTTCCTAGCAAGGAAATGTCGCATTTACATTCATTTGAAGTGTAGACGAGGAATACATAGCACTTCGCAAATCATATTATATCTTACCATGAAACATAGAAATGAAATGCGATATCGCGTTTTAAAATGCATTAGAAATCTATTCCTACGATACGTAGACATCTTCAAGCGCTATTTTCTAGCGAGGAAGTGTCGCATTCACATTCATTTGAAGTGTAGACGAGGAATACATAACACTTCGCAAATCATATTATATCTTACCATGAAACATAGAAATGAGATGCGATATCGCGTTCTAAGAATCACAAAAACTCTATTGCTACGATACTTAGACGTCTGCAAACGCTATTTCCTTGCAAGGAAGTGTCGCATTTACATTCATTTGAATCGCAGACGAGGAATGCATAACACTTCGCAATGAATATTATATCTTACCATGAAACATGGAAATGAGATGCGATATCGCGTTTTAAGAAGCATTAGAACTCTATTGCTACGATACGTAAACATCTGCAAACGCTATTTCTTTGCAAGGAAGTGTCGCATTTACATTCATTTGAAGTGTAGACGAGGAATACATAACACTTCGCAAATCATATTATATCTTACCAAGAAACATAGAAATGAGGTGCGATATCGCGTTTTAAGAAGCAATAGAACTCTATCGCTAAGATACCTAGACATCTGCAGACGCTATTTCCTAGCAAGGAAGTGTCGCATTTACATTCATTTGAAGTGTAGACGAGGAATACATAACACTTCGCAAATCATATTATATCTTACCATGAAACATAGAAATGAGGTGCGATATCGCGTTTTAAGAAGCATTAGAACCCTATTGCTACGATACGTAGACATCCGCAAACGCTATTTCCTTGCTAGGAAGTGTCGCATTTACATTCATTTGAAGTGTAGACGAGGAATACATAGCACTTCGCAAATCATATTATATCTTACCATGAAACATAGAAATGAGATGCGATATCGCGTTTTAAAATGCATTAGAAATCTATTCCTACGATACGTAGACATCTTCAAACGCTATTTTCTAGCGAGGAAGTGTCGCATTCACATTCATTTGAAGTGTAGACGAGGAATACATAACACTTCGCAAATCATATTATATCTTACCATGAAACATAGAAATGAGATGCGATATCGCGTTCTAAGAATCACAAAAACTCTATTGCTACGATACTTAGACATCTGCAAACGCTATTTCCTTGCAAGGAAGTGTCGCATTTACATTCATTTGAATCGCAGACGAGGAATGCATAACACTTCGCAATGAATATTATATCTTACCATGAAACATGGAAATGAGATGCGATATCGCGTTTTAAGAAGCATTAGAACTCTATTGCTACGATACGTAGACATCTGCAAACGCTATTTCCTTGCAAGGAAGTGTCGCATTTACATTCATTTGAATCGTAGACGAGGAATGCATAACACTTCGCAACGAATATTATATCTTATCATGAAACATAGAAATGAGGTGCGATATCGCGTTTTAAGAAGCATTAGAACTCTATCGCTACGATGCCTAGACATCTGCAGACGCTATTTCCTTGCAAGGAAGTGTCGCATTTACATTCATATGAAGTGTAGACGAGGAATACATAACACTTCGCAAATCATATTATATCTTGCCATGAAACATAGAAATGAGTTGCTATATCGCGTTATAAGAAGCATTAGAACCCTATGGCTACGATAGGTAGACATCTGCAAACGCTATTTCCTTGCTAGGAAGTGTCGCATTTACATTCATTTGAAGTGTAGACGAAGAATACATAACACTTCGCAAATCATATTATATCTTACCATGAAACATAGAAATGAGATGCGATATCGCGTTTTAAGAATCATAGGAACTCTATTGCTACGATACGTAGACATCTGCAAACGCTATTTCCTTGCAAGGAAGTGTCGCATTTACATTCATTTGAAGTGTTGAGGAGGAATACATAACACTTCGCAAATCATATTATATCTTATCATGAAACATAGAATTGAGATCGATATCGCGTTTTAAGAATCATAAGAACTCCCTTGCTACGATACGTAGACATCTGCAAACGCTATTTCCTTGCAAGGAAGTGTCGCATTTACATTCATTTGAAGTGTAGACGAGGAATATATAACACTTCGCAAATCATATTATATCTTACCATGAAACATAGAAATGAGATGCGATATCGCGTTTTAAGAAGCATTAGAAATCTATTGCTATATACGTAGACATCTGCAAACGCTATTTCCTAGCGAGGAAGTGTCGCATTCACATTCATTTGAAGTGTAGACGAGGAATACATAACACTTCGCAAATCATATTATATCTTACCATGAAGCATAGAAATGAGATGCTATATCGCGTTTTAAGAATCATAAGTACTCTATTGCTACGATACGTAGACATCTGCAAACGCTATTTCTTTGCAAGGAAGTGTCGCATTTACATTCATTTGAAGTGTAGATGTGGAATACACACACTTCGCAAATCATATTATATATTACCATGAAACATAGAAGTGAGATGCGATATCGCGTTTTGAGAATCATAAGAACTCTATTGCTACGATATGTAGACATCTGCAAACGCTATTTCCTTGCAAGGATGTGTCGCATTTACATACATTTGAAGTGTAGACGAGGAATATATAACACTTCGCAAATCATATTATATCTTACCATGAAACATAGAAATGAGATGCTATATCGCGTTTTAAGAATCATATGAACTCTATTGCTACGATACGTAGACATCTGCAAACGCTATTTCTTTGCAAGGAAGTGTCGCATTTACATTCATTTGAAGTGTAGACGTGGAATACACACACTTCGCAAATCATATTATATATTACCATGAAACATAGAAATGAGATGCGATATCGCGTTTTAATAAGCACTAGAACTCTACTGCTACGATAGGTAGACATCCGCAAACGCTATTTCCTTGCAAGGAAGTGTCGCATTTACATTCATTTGAAGAGTAGACGAGGAATACATCACACTTCGCAAATCATATTATATCTTACCATGAAACATAGAAATGAGATGCGATATCGCGTTTTAAGAAGCATTAGAACTCTATCGCTACGATACCTAGATATCTGCAGACGCTACTTCCTTTCAAGGAAGGGTCGCATTTACATTCATTTGAAGTGTAGACGAGGAGTACATAACACTTCGCAAATCATATTATATCTTACCATGAAACATAGAAATGAGATGCGATTTCGCGGTTTAAGTATCATAAGAACTCTATTGCTACGATACTTAGACATCTGCAAACGCTCTTTCCTTGCAAGGAAGTGTCGCATTAACATTCATATGAAGTGTACACGAGGAATACATAACACTTCGCAAATCATATTATATCTTACCATGGAACATGGAAATGAGATGCGATATCGCGTTTTAAGAAGCATTAGAACACTATTGCTAAGATACGTAGACATCTGCAAACGATATTTCCTTGCTAGGAAGTGTCACATTTACATTCATTTGAAGTGTTGACGAAGAATACATAACACTTCGCAAATCATATTATATCTTACCTTGAAACATAGAAATGAGATGCGATATCGCGTTTTAATAAGCATTAGAACTCTACTGCTACGACAGGTAGACATCTGCAAACGCTATTTCCTTGCAAGGAAGTGTCGCATTTACATTCACTTGAAGTGTAGACGAGGAATACATAACAGTTCGCAAATCATATTTTATCTTACCATGAAACATAGAAATGAAGCATTAGAACTCTATTGCTACGATACGTAGACATCTGCAAACGCTATTTCCTAGCGAGGAAGTGTCGCATTTACATTCATTTGAAGTGTAGACGAGGAATACATAACACTTCGCAAATCATATTATATCTTACCATGAAACATAGAAATGAGATGCGATATCGCGTTTTAATAAGCATTAGAACTCTACTGCTACGATAGGTAGGCATCTGCGAACGCTATTTCCTTGCAAGGAAGTGTCGCATTTACATTCATATGAAGTGTAGACGAGGAAAACATAACACTTCGCAAATCATATTATATCTTACCATGAAACATGGAAATGAGATGCGATATCGCGTTTTAAGATGCATTAGAACTCTATTGCTACGATACGTAGACATCTGCAAACGCTATTTCCTTGCTAGGAAGTGTCGCATTTACATTCATTTGAAGTGTAGACGAAGAATACATAACACTTCGCAAATCATATTATGTCTTACCATGAAACATAGAAATGAGATGCGATATCGCATTTTAAGTATCATAAGAACTCTATAGCTACGATACGCAGAAATCTGCAGACGCTATTTCCTAGCAAGGAAGTGTCGCATTTACATTCATTTGAATCGTAGACGAGGAATGCATAACACTTCGCAATGAATATTATATCTTATCATGAAACATAGATATGACATGCAATATCTCGTTTTAAGAAGCATTTGAACTCTGTTGCTACGATACCTAGACATCTGCAGACGCTATTTCCTAGCAAGGAAGTGCCGCATTTACATTCATATGAAGTGTAGACGAGGAATACATAACACTTCGCAAATCATATTATATCTTACCATGAAACATAGAAATGAGATGCGATATCGCGTTTAAAGAAGCATTTGAAATCTATTGCTACGATACGTAGACATCTGCAAACGCTATTTCTTTGCAAGGAAGTGTCGCATTTACATTCATTTGAAGTGTAGACGAGGAATACATAACAGTTCGCAAATCATATTTTATCTTACCATGAATCATAGAAATGAAGCATTAGAACTCTATTGCTACGATACGTAGACATCTGCAAACGCTATTTCCTAGCGAGGAAGTGTCGCATTTACATTCATTTGAAGTGTAGACGAGGAATACATAACACTTCGCAAATCATATTATATCTTACCATGAAACATAGAAATGAGATGCGATATCGCGTTTTAATAAGCATTAGAACTCTACTGCTACGATAGGTGGGCATCTGCGAACGCTATTTCCTTGCAAGGAAGTGTCGCATTTACATTCATATGAAGTGTAGACGAGGAAAACATAACACTTCGCAAATCATATTATATCTTACCATGAAACATGGAAATGAGATGCGATATCGCGTTTTAAGATGCATTAGAACACTATTGCTACGATACGTAGACATCTGCAAACGCTATTTCCTTGCTAGGAAGTGTCGCATTTACATTCATTTGAAGTGTAGACGAAGAATACATAACACTTCGCAAATCATATTATATCTTACCATGAAACATAGAAATGAGATGCGATATCGCATTTTAAGAATCATAAGAACTCTATAGCTACGATACGCAGAAATCTGCAGACGCTATTTCCTAGCAAGGAAGTGTCGCATTTACATTCATTTGAATCGTAGACGAGGAATGCATAACACTTCGCAATGAATATTATATCTTATCATGAAACATAGATATGAGATGCAATATCTCGTTTTAAGAAGCATTTGAACTCTATTGCTACGATACCTAGACATCTGCAGACGCTATTTCCTAGCAAGGAAGTGCCGCATTTACATTCATATGAAGTGTAGACGAGGAATACATAACACTTCGCAAATCATATTATATCTTACCATGAAACATAGAAATGAGATGCGATATCGCGTTTTAAGAAGCATTTGAAATCTATTGCTACGATACGTAGACATCTGCAAACGCTATTTCTTTGCAAGGAAGTGTCGCATTTACATTCATTTGAAGTGTAGACGTGGAATACACACACTTCGCAAATCATATTATATCTTACCACGAAACATAGAAATGAGATGCGATATCGCGTTTTAATAAGCATTAGAACTCTACTGCTACGATAGGTAGACATCTGCAAACGCTATTTCCAAGCAAGGAAGTGTCGCATTTACATTCATTTGAAGTTTAGACGTGGAATACACACACTTCGCAAATGATATTATATCTTACCATGAAACGTAGAAATGAGATGCGATATCGCGTTTTAATAAGCATTAGTACCCTATCGCTACGATACCAAGCCATCTGCAGACGCTATTTCATTTCAAGGAAGTGTCGCATTTACATTCATTTGAAGTGTAGACGAGGAGTACATAACACTTCGCAAATCATATTATATCTTACCATGAACATAGAAATGAGATGCGATATCGCGTTTTAAGAATCATAAGAACTCTATTGCTACGATTCGTAGACATCTGCAAACGCTATTTCTTTGCAAGAAAGTGTCGCATTTACATTCACTTGAAGTGTAGACGAGGAATACATAATACTTCGCAAATTATATTATATCTTACCATGAAACATAGAAATGAGATGCTATATCGCGTTTAAGGATCATAAGAACTCTATTGCTACGATACGTAGACATCTGCAAACGCTATTTCCTTGCAATTAAGTGTCGCATTTACATTCATTTGAATCGTGGAAGAGGAATGCATAACACTTCGCAATGAATATTATATCTTATCATGAAACATAGATATGAGATGCAATATCTCGTTTTAAGGAGCATTTGAACTCTATTGTTACGATACCTAGACATCTGCAGACGCTATTTCCTAGCAAGGAAGTGCCGCATTTACATTCATATGAAGTGTAGACGAGGAATACATAACACTTCGCAAATCATATTATATCTTACCATGAAACATAGAAATGAGATGCGATATCGCGTTTTATGAAGCATTAGTACTCTATCGCTACGATACCTAGACATCTGCAGACGCTATTTCCTTTCAAGGAAGTGTCGCATTTACATTCATTTGAAGTGTAGACGAGGAGTACATAACACTTCGCAAATCATATTATATCTTACCATGAAACATAGAAGTGAGATGCGATATCGCGTTTGAGAATCATAAGAACTCTATTGCTACGATACGAAGAGATCTGCAAACGCTATTTCCTTGCAAGGATGTGTCGCATTTACATTCATTTGAAGTGTAGACGAGGAATATATAACACTTCGCAAATCATATTATATCTTACCATGAAACATAGAAATGAGATGCGATATCGCGTTTTAAGAAGCATTAGAAATCTATTGCTACGATACGTAGACATCTGCAAATTCTATTTCCTAGCGAGGAAGTGTCGCATTCACATTCATTTGTAGTGTAGACGAGGAATACATAACACTTCGCATATCATATTATATCTTACCATGAAACATAGAAATGAGATGCGATATCGCGTTTTAAGAAGCATTTGAAATATATCCCTACGATACGTAGACATCTGCAAACGCTATTTCTTTGCAAGGAAGTGTCGCATTTACATTCATTTGAAGTGTAGACGTGGAATACACACACTTCGCAAATCATATTATATCTTACCATGAAACATAGAAATGAGATGCGATATCGCGTTTTAATAAGCATTAGAACTCTACTGCTACGATAGGTAGGCATCTGCAAACGCTATTTCCTAACAAGGAAGTGTCGCATTTACATTCATTTGAAGTGTAGACGAGGAATACATGACACTTCGCTAATCATATTATATCTTACCATGAAACATAGAAATGGGATGCGATATCGCGTTTTAAGAAGCATTAGAACTCTATTGCTACGATACCTAGACATCTGCAGACGCTATTTCCTAGCGAGGAAGTATCGCATTCACATTCATTTGAAGTGTAGACGAGGAATACATAACACATCGCAAATCATGTTATATCTTACCATGAAACATAGAAATGAGATGCGATATTGCGTTTTGAGAAGCATTAGAACTCTATCGCTATGATACCTAGACATCTGCAGACGCTATTTCCTAGCAAGGAAGTGTCGCATTTACATTCATTTGAATCATAGGTGAGGAACGCATAACACTTCGCAATGAATATTATATCTTATCATGAAACATAGATATGAGATGCAATATCTCGTTTTAAGAAGCATTTGAACTCTTTTGCTACGATACCTAGAATTCTGCAGACGCTATTTCCTAGCAAGGAAGTGTCGCATTTACGTTCATTTGAAGTGTAGACGAGGAATACATGACACTTCGCAAATCATATTATATCTTACTATGAAACACAGAAATGAGATAGGATATCGCGTTTTAAGAAGCATTAGAACTCTATTGCTACGATACCTAGACATCTGCAGACGCTATTTCCTAGCAAGGAAGTGTCGCATTTACATTCATTTGAAGTGTAGACGAGGAATACATGAAACTTCGCAAATCATATTATATCTTACCATGAAACATAGAAATGAGATGCGACATCGCGTCTTAAGAAGCATTAGAACACTATTGCTACGATACCTAGACATCTGCAGACGCTATTTCCTAGCAAGGAAGTCTCGCATTTACTTTCATTTGAAGTGTAGACGAGGAATACATGACACTTCGCAAATCATATTATATTTTACCATGAAACATAGAAATGAGATGCGATATCGCGTTTTAAGAAGCATTAGAACTCTATTGCTCCGACACGTAGACATCTGCAAACGCTATGTCCTTGCAAGGAAGTGTCACATTTACATTCATTTGAAGTGTAGACGACGAATACATAACACTTCGCAAATCATATTACATCTTACCATGAAACGTAGAAATGAGATGCGATATCGCGTTTTAGGAAGCATTAGAACTCTATTGCTACGATACCTAGACATCTGCAGACGCTATTTCCTAACAAGGAAGTGTCGCATTTACTTTCATTTGAATTGTAGACGAGGAATGCATAACACTTCGCAATGAATATTATATCTTATCATGAAACATAGATATGAGATACAATATCTCGTTTTAAGAAGCATTTGAACTCTATTTCTTCGATACGTAGACATCAGCAATCGCTATTTCCTTGCAAGAAAGTGTCACACTTACATTCATTTGAAGTGTAGAGGAGGAATACATAATACTTCGCAAATCATATTACATCTTACCATGAAACGTAGAAATGAGATGCGATATCGCGTTTTAGGAAGCATTAGAACTCGATTGCTACGATACCTGGACATCTGCAGACGCTATTTCCTAACAAGGAAGTGTCGCATTTACTTTCATTTGAATCGTAGACGAGGAATGCATAACACTTCGCAATGTATATTATATCTTATCATGAAACATAGATATGAGATGCAATATCTCGTTTTAAGAAGCATTCGAACTCCATTGCTGCGATACCTAGACATCTGCAGACGCTATTTCCTAGCAAAGAAGTGTCGCATTTACATTCATTTGAAGTGTAGACGTGGAATGCATAAGAGTTCGCCAATCATATTATATCTTACCATGAAACATAGAAATGAGATGCGATATCGCGTTTTAAGTAGCATTAGTAATCTATTTCTTCGATACGTAGACATCAGCAAACGCTATTTCCTTGCAAGGAAGTGTCGCACTTACATTCATTTGTGTAGAAGGTAGAGGAGGAATACATAATACTTCGCAAATCATATTACATCTTACCATGAAACATAGAAATGAGATGCGATATCGCGTTTTAAGAAGCATTAGAAATCTATTGCTACGATACGTAGGAATCTGCAAACGCTATTTCCTAGCGAGGAAATATCGCAGTCACATTCATTTGAAGTGTAGACGAGGAATACATGACACTTCGCAAATCATATTATATCGTACCATGAAACATAGAAATGAGATGCGATATCGCGTTTTAAGAAGCATCAGTAAGCTATTGCAACGATACGTAGACATCTGCAAACGCTATTTCCTAGCGAGGAAGTATCGCATTCACATTCATTTGAAGTGTAGACGAGGAATACACAACACTTCGCAAATCATGTTATATCTTACCATGAAACATAGAAATGAGATGCGATATTGCGTTTTGAGGAGCATTAGAACTCTATCGCTACGATACCTAGACATCTGCAGACGCCATTTCCTAGCAAGGAAGTGTCGCATTTACATTCATTTGAAGTGTAGACGAGGAATACATGACAATTCGCAAATCATATTATATCTTACCATGAAACATAGAAATGAGATGCGATATCGCCTTTTAAGAATCATAAGAACTCTATTGTTACGATACGTAGACATCTGCAAACGCTATTTCCTTGCAAGGAAGTGTCGCACTTACGTTCATTTGAATAGCAGACGAGGAATGCATAACACTTCGCAATGAATATTATATCTTATCATGAAACATAGATATGAGATGCAATATCTCATTTTAAGAAGCATTTGAACTCTATTGCTTCGATACGTAGGCATCTGCAAAAGCTATTTCCTTGCAAGGAAGTGTCGCATTTACATTCATTTGAAGTGTAGACGAGGAATACATAACACTTCGCAAATCATATTATATCTTATCACGAAACATAGATATGAGATGCAATATCTCGTTTTAAGAAGCATTTGAACTCTATTGCTACGATACCTAGAATTCTGCAGACGCTATTTCCTAGCAAGGAAGTGTCGCATTTACGTTCATTTGAAGTGTAGACGAGGAATACATGACACTTCGCAAATCATATTATATCTTACTATGAAACACAGAAATGAGATGCGATATCGCGTTTTAAGAAGCATTAGTAAGCTATTGCAACGATACGTAGACATCTGCAAACGCTATTTCCTAGCGAGGAAGTATCGCATTCACATTCATTTGAAGTGTAGACGAGGAATACACAACACTTCGCAAATCATGTTATATCTTACCATGAAACATAGAAATGAGATGCGATATTGCGTTTTGAGAAGCATTAGAACTCTATCGCTACGATACCTAGACATCTGCAGACGCTATTTCCTAGCAAGGAAGTGTCGCATTTACATTCATTTGAAGTGTAGACGAGGAATACATAACACTTCGCAAATCATATTATATCTTACCATGAAACATAGAAATGAGATGCGACATCGCGTTCTAAGAAGCATTAGAACACTACTGCTACGATAGGTAGACATTTGCAAACGCTATTTCCTTGCAAGGAAGTGTCGCATTTACATTCATTTGAAGTGTAGACGAGGAATACATAAAATTTCGCAAATCATATTATATCTTACCATGAAACATAGAAATGAGATGCGACATCGCGTTCTAAGAAGCATTAGAACACTACTGCTACGATAGGTAGACATTTGCAAACGCTATTTCCTTGCAAAGAAGTGTCGCATTTACATTCATTTGAAGTGTAGACGAGGAATACATGACACTTCGCAAATCATATAACATCTTACCATGAAACATAGAAGTGAGATGCGATATCGCGTTTTAAGAATCATAAGAACTCTATTGCTACGATACGTAGACATCTGCAAACGATATTTCCTTGCAAGGAAGTGTCGCATTTACATTCATTTGAATCGTAGACGAGGAATACATAACACTTCGCAATGAATATTATATCTTATCATGAAACGTAGATATGGGATGCAATATCTCGTCTTAAGAAGCATTTGAACTCTATTGCTTCGATACGTAGACATCTGCAAACGCTATTTCCTTGCAAGGAAGTGTCGCATTTACATTCATTTGAAGTGTAGACGAGGTATACATAACACTTCGCAAATCATATTATATCTTACCATGAAACATAGAAATGAGATGCGACATCACGTTCTAAGAAGCTTTAGAACACTACTGCTACGATAGGTAGACATTTGCAAACGCTATTTCCTTGCAAGGAAGTGTCGCATTTACATTCATTTGAAGTGTAGACGAGGAATACATAAAATTTCGCAAATCATATTATATCTTACCATGAAACATAGAAATGAGATGCGACATCGCGTTCTAAGAAGCATTAGAACACTACTGCTACGATAGGTAGACATTTGCAAACGCTATTTCCTTGCAAGAAAGTGTCGCATTTACATTCATTTGAAGTGTAGACGACGGATACATAACACTTCGCAAATCATATTATACCTTACCATGAAACATAGAAATGAGATGCGATATCGCGTTTTAAGAATCATAAGAACTCTCTTGCTACGATACGTAGACATCTGCAAACGCTATTTCCTAGCGAGGAAGTGTCGCATTCACATTCATTTGAAGTATAGACGAGGAATACATAACACTCCGCAAATCATATTATATCTTACCATGAAACATAGAAATGTGATGCGATATCGCGTTTTAAGAATCATAAGAACTCTATTGCTACGATACGTAGACATCTGCAAACGCTATTTCCTTGCAAAGAAGTGTCGCATTTACATTCATTTGAAGTGTAGACGAGGAATACATAACACTTCGCAAATCATATTAAATCTTACCATGAAACATAGAAATGAGATGCGACATCGCGTTCTAAGAAGCATTAGAACACTACTGCTACGATAGGTAGACATTTGCAAACGCTATTTCCTTGCAAGGAAGTGTCGCATTTACATTCATTTGAAGTGTAGACGAGGAATACATAAAACTTCTCAAATCATATTATATCTTACCATGAAACGTAGAAATGAGATGCGATATCGCGTTTTAAGAAGCATCAGAAATCCATTGCTACGACACGTAGACAACTGCAAACGCATTTCCTTGCAAGAAAGTGTCGCATTTACATTCATTTGAAGTGTAGACGAGGAATACATAACACTTCGCAAATCATATTATATCTTACCATGAAACATAGAAATGTGATGCGATAGCGCGTTTTAAGAATCATAAGAATTCTATTGCTACGATACGTAGACATCTGCAAACGCTATTTCCTTCCAGAGAAGTGTCGCATTTACATTCATTTGAAGTGTAGACGAGGAATACATAAAACTTCGCAAATCATATTATATCTTACCATGAAACATAGAAATGAGGTGCGACATCTCGTTCTAAGAAGCATTAGAACACTACTGCTACGATAGGTAGACATTTGCAAACGCTATTTCCTTGCAAGGAAGTGCCGCATTTACATTCATTTGAAGTGTAGAAGAGGAATACATAACACTCCGCAAATCATATTATATCTTACCATGAAACATAGAAATGAGATGCGATATCGCGCTTTAAGAATAATAAGAACACTATTGCTACGATACGTAGATATCTGCAAACGCTATTTCCTTGCAAAGAAGTGTCCCATTTACATTCATTTGAAGTGTAGACGAGGAGTACATAACACTTCGCAAATCATATTATATCTTACCATGAAACATAGAAATGAGATTCGATATCGCGTTTTAAGAATCATAAGAACTCTATTGCTACGATACGTAGACATCTGCAAACGCTATTTCCTTGCAAGGAAGTGTCGCATTTACATTCATTTGAAGTGTAGATGAGGAATACGTAACACTTCGCAAATCATATTATATCTTACCATGAAACATAGAAATGAGATGCGATATCGCGTTTTAAGAAGCATTTGAACTCTATTGCTACGATACCTAGACATCTGCAGACGCTATTTCCTAGCAAGGAAGTGTCGCATTTACATTCATTTGAAGTGTAGACGACGGATACATAACACTTCGCAAATCATATTATACCTTACCATGAAACATAGAAATGAGATGCGATATCGCGTTTTAAGAATCATAAGAACTCTATTGCTACGATACGTAGACATCTGCAAACGCTATTTCCTAGCGAGGAAGTGTCGCATTCACATTCATTTGAAGTGTAGACGAGGAATACATAACACTTCGCAAATCATATTATATCTTACCATGAAACATAGAAATGTGATGCGATAGCGCGTTTTAAGAATCATAAGAATTCTATTGCTACGATACGTAGACATCTGCAAACGCTATTTCCTTCCAGAGAAGTGTCGCATTTACATTCATTTGAAGTGTAGACGAGGAATACATAAAACTTCGCAAATCATATTATATCTTACCATGAAACATAGGAATGAGGTGCGACATCGCGTTCTAAGAAGCATTAGAACACTACTGCTACGATAGGTAGACATTTGCAAACGCTATTTCCTTGCAAGGAAGTGCCGCATTTACATTCATTTGAAGTGTAGAAGAGGAATACATAACACTCCGCAAATCATATTATATCTTACCATGAAACATAGAAATGAGATGCGACATCGCGTTCTAAGAATCATTAGAACACTACTGCTACGATAGGTAGACATTTGCAAACGCTATTTCCTTGCAAAGAAGTGTCGCATTTACATTCATTTGAAGTGTAGACGAGGAATACATGACACTTCGCAAATCATATAACATCTTACCATGAAACATAGAAGTGAGATGCGATATCGCGTTTTAAGAATCATAAGAACTCTATTGCTACGATACGTAGACATCTGCAAACGCTATTTCCTTGCAAGGAAGTGTCGCATTTACATTCATTTGAAGTGTAGATGAGGAATACATAACACTTCGCAAATCATATTATATCTTACCATGAAACATAGAAATGAGATGCGATATCGCGTTTTAAGAAGCATTTGAACTCTATTGCTACGATACCTAGACATCTGCAGACGCTATTTCCTAGCAAGGAAGTGTCGCATTTACATTCATTTGAAGTGTAGACGAGGAATACATGACACTTCGCAAATCATATAATATCTTACCATGAAACATAGAAATGAGATGCGATATCGCGTTTTGAGAAGCATCAGAAATCCATTGCTACGGTACGTAGACATCTGCAAACGATATTTCCTTGCAAGAAAGTGTCGCATTTACATTCATTTGAAGTGTAGACGAGGAATACATGACACTTCGCAAATCTTATAACATCTTACCATGAAACATAGAAGTGAGATGCGATATCGCGTTTTAAGAATCATAAGAACTCTATTGCTACGATACGTAGACATCTGCAAACGATATTTCCTTGCAAGGAAGTGTCGCATTTACATTCATTTGAATCGTAGACGAGGAATACATAACACTTCGCAATGAATATTATATCTTATCATGAAACGTAGATATGGGATGCAATATCTCGTCTTAAGAAGCATTTGAACTCTATTGCTTCGATACGTAGACATCTGCAAACGCTATTTCCTTGCAAGGAAGTGTCGCATTTACATTCATTTGAAGTGTAGACGAGGTATACATAACACTTCGCAAATGATATTATATCTTACCATGAAACATAGAAATGAGATGCGACATCACGTTCTAAGAAGCTTTAGAACACTACTGCTACGATAGGTAGACATTTGCAAACGCTATTTCCTTGCAAGGAAGTGTCGCATTTACATTCATTTGAAGTGTAGACGAGGAATACATAACACTTCGCAAATCATATTATATCTTACCATGAAACATAGAAATGAGATGCGATATCGCGTTTTAAGAAGCATCAAAAATACATTGCTACGGTGCGTAGACATCTGCAAACGCTATTTCCTTGCAAGAAAGTGTCGCATTTACATTCATTTGAAGTGTAGACGACGGATACATAACACTTCGCAAATCATATTATACCTTACCATGAAACATAGAAATGAGATGCGATATCGCGTTTTAAGAATCATAAGAACTCCATTGCTACGATACGTAGACATCTGCAAACGCTATTTCCTTGCAAGGAAGTGTCGCATTTACATTCATTTGATGTGTATACGAGGAATACATAACACTTCGCAAATCATATTATATCTTACCATGAAACATAGAAATGAGATGCGATATCGCGTTTTAAGAAGCATCAGAACTCCATTGCTACGGTACGTAGACATCTGCAAACGCTATTTCCTTGCAAGATAGTGTCGCATTTACATTCATTTGAAGTGTAGACGACGGATACATAACACTTCGCAAATCATATTATACCTTACCATGAAACATAGAAATGAGATGCGATATCGCGTTTTAAGAATCATAAGAACTCCATTGCTACGATACGTAGACATCTGCAAACGCTATTTCCTTGCAAGGAAGTGTCGCATTTACATTCATTTGAAGTGTAGATGAGGAATACATAACACTTCGCAAATCATATTATATCTTACCATGAAACATAGAAATGAGATGCGATATCGCGTTTTAAGAAGCATTTGAACTCTATTGCTACGATACCTAGACATCTGCAGACGCTATTTCCTAGCAAGGAAGTGTCGCATTTACATTCATTTGAAGTGTAGACGAGGAATACATGACACTTCGCAAATCATATAATATCTTACCATGAAACATAGAAATGAGATGCGATATCGCGTTTTGAGAAGCATCAGAAATCCATTGCTACGGTACGTAGACATCTGCAAACGATATTTCCTTGCAAGAAAGTGTCGCATTTACATTCATTTGAAGTGTAGACGAGGAATACATGACACTTCGCAAATCTTATAACATCTTACCATGAAACATAGAAGTGAGATGCGATATCGCGTTTTAAGAATCATAAGAACTCTATTGCTACGATACGTAGACATCTGCAAACGATATTTCCTTGCAAGGAAGTGTCGCATTTACATTCATTTGAATCGTAGACGAGGAATACATAACACTTCGCAATGAATATTATATCTTATCATGAAACGTAGATATGGGATGCAATATCTCGTCTTAAGAAGCATTTGAACTCTATTGCTTCGATACGTAGACATCTGCAAACGCTATTTCCTTGCAAGGAAGTGTCGCATTTACATTCATTTGAAGTGTAGACGAGGTATACATAACACTTCGCAAATGATATTATATCTTACCATGAAACATAGAAATGAGATGCGACATCACGTTCTAAGAAGCTTTAGAACACTACTGCTACGATAGGTAGACATTTGCAAACGCTATTTCCTTGCAAGGAAGTGTCGCATTTACATTCATTTGAAGTGTAGACGAGGAATACATAACACTTCGCAAATCATATTATATCTTACCATGAAACATAGAAATGAGATGCGATATCGCGTTTTAAGAAGCATCAAAAATACATTGCTACGGTGCGTAGACATCTGCAAACGCTATTTCCTTGCAAGAAAGTGTCGCATTTACATTCATTTGAAGTGTAGACGACGGATACATAACACTTCGCAAATCATATTATACCTTACCATGAAACATAGAAATGAGATGCGATATCGCGTTTTAAGAATCATAAGAACTCCATTGCTACGATACGTAGACATCTGCAAACGCTATTTCCTTGCAAGGAAGTGTCGCATTTACATTCATTTGATGTGTATACGAGGAATACATAACACTTCGCAAATCATATTATATCTTACCATGAAACATAGAAATGAGATGCGATATCGCGTTTTAAGAAGCATCAGAACTCCATTGCTACGGTACGTAGACATCTGCAAACGCTATTTCCTTGCAAGATAGTGTCGCATTTACATTCATTTGAAGTGTAGACGACGGATACATAACACTTCGCAAATCATATTATACCTTACCATGAAACATAGAAATGAGATGCGATATCGCGTTTTAAGAATCATAAGAACTCCATTGCTACGATACGTAGACATCTGCAAACGCTATTTCCTTGCAAGGAAGTGTCGCATTTACATTCATTTGATGTGTAGACGAGGAATACATAACACTTCGCAAATCATATTATATCTTATCATGAAACATAGAAATGAGTTGCGATATCGCGTTTTAAGAAGCATTAGAACTCCACTGCTACGATACGTAGACATCTGGAAACGCTATTTCCTAGCGAGGAAGTGTCGCATTCACATTCATTTGAAGTGTAGACGAGGAATACATAACACTTCGCAAATCATATTATATCTTACCATGAAACATAGAAATGAGATGCGATATCGCGTTTTAAGAAGCATAGAACTCTATTGCTACGATACCTAGACATCTGCAGACGCTATTTCCTAGCAAGGAAGTGTGGCATTTACATTCATTTGAAGTGTAGACGAGGAATACATGACACTTCGCAAATCATATAATATCTTACCATGAAACATAGAAATGAGATGCGATATCGCGTTTTAAGAAGCATCAGAAATCCATTGCTACGGTACGTAGACATCTGCAAACGCTATTTCCTTGCAAGAAAGTGTCGCATTTACATTCATTTGAAGTGTAGACGACGGATACATAACACTTCGCAAATCATATTATACCTTACCATGAAACATAGAAATGAGATGCGATATCGCGTTTTAAGAATCATAAGAACTCCATTGCTACGATACGTAGACATCTGCAAACGCTATTTCCTTGCAAGGAAGTGTCGCATTTACATTCATTTGATGTGTATACGAGGAATACATAACACTTCGCAAATCATATTATATCTTACCATGAAACATAGAAATGAGATGCGATATCGCGTTTTAAGAAGCATCAGAACTCCATTGCTACGGTACGTAGACATCTGCAAACGCTATTTCCTTGCAAGATAGTGTCGCATTTACATTCATTTGAAGTGTAGACGACGGATACATAACACTTCGCAAATCATATTATACCTTACCATGAAACATAGAAATGAGATGCGATATCGCGTTTTAAGAATCATAAGAACTCCATTGCTACGATACGTAGACATCTGCAAACGCTATTTCCTTGCAAGGAAGTGTCGCATTTACATTCATTTGATGTGTAGACGAGGAATACATAACACTTCGCAAATCATATTATATCTTATCATGAAACATAGAAATGAGTTGCGATATCGCGTTTTAAGAAGCATTAGAACTCCACTGCTACGATACGTAGACATCTGGAAACGCTATTTCCTAGCGAGGAAGTGTCGCATTCACATTCATTTGAAGTGTAGACGAGGAATACATAACACTTCGCAAATCATATTATATCTTACCATGAAACATAGAAATGAGATGCGATATCGCGTTTTAAGAAGCATAGAACTCTATTGCTACGATACCTAGACATCTGCAGACGCTATTTCCTAGCAAGGAAGTGTGGCATTTACATTCATTTGAAGTGTAGACGAGGAATACATGACACTTCGCAAATCATATAATATCTTACCATGAAACATAGAAATGAGATGCGATATCGCGTTTTAAGAAGCATCAGAAATCCATTGCTACGGTACGTAGACATCTGCAAACGCTATTTCCTTGCAAGAAAGTGTGGCATTTACATTCATTTGAAGTGTAGACGACGGATACATAACACTTCGCAAATCATATTATACCTTACCATGAAACATAGAAATGAGATGCGATATCGCGTTTTAAGAATCATAAGAACTCTATTGCTACGATACGTAGACATCTGCAAACGCTATTTCCTAGCGAGGAAGTGTCGCACTCACATTCAATTGAAGTGTAGACGAGGAATACATAACACTCCGCAAATCATATTATATCTTACCATGAAACATAGAAATGTGATGCGATATCGCGTTTTAAGAATCATAAGAACTCTATTGCTACGATACGTAGACATCTGCAAACGCTATTTCCTTGCAAAGAAGTGTCGCATTTACATTCATTTGAAGTGTAGACGAGGAATACATAACACTTCGCAAATCATATTATATCTTACCATGAAACATAGAAATGAGATGCGACATCGCGTTCTAAGAAGCATTAGAACACAACTGCTACTATAGGTAGACATTTGCAAACGCTATTTCCTTGCAAGGAAGTGTCGCATTTACATTCATTTGAAGTGTAGACGAGGAATACATAAAACTTCGCAAATCATATTATATCTTACCATGAAACATAGAAATGAGGTGCGACATCGCGTTCTAAGAAGCATTAGAACACTACTGCTACGATAGGTAGACATTTGCAAACGCTATTTCCTTGCAAGGAAGTGCCGCATTTACATTCATTTGAAGTGTACACGAGGAATACATAACACTCCGCAAATCATATTATATCTTACCATGAAACATAGAAATGAGATGCGATATCGCGTTTTAAGAATCATAAGAACACTATTGCTACGATACGTAGATATCTGCAAACGCTATTTCCTTGCAAAGAAGTGTCGCATTTACATTCATTTGAAGTGTAGACGAGGAGTACATAACACTTCGCAAATCATATTATATCTTACCATGAAACATAGAAATGAGATTCGATATCGCGTTTTAAGAATCATAAGAACTCTATTGCTACGATACGTAGACATCTGCAAACGCTATTTCCTTGCAAGGAAGTGTCGCAATTACATTCATTTGAAGTGTAGATGAGGAATACATAACACTTCGCAAATCATATTATATCTTACCATGAAACATAGAAATGAGATGCGATATCGCGTTTTGAGAAGCATCAGAAATCCATTGCTACGGTACGTAGACATCTGCAAACGCTATTTCCTTGCAAGAAAGTGTCGCATTTACATTCATTTGAAGTGTAGACGACGGATACATAACACTTCGCAAATCATATTATATTATACCTTACCATGAAACATAGAAATGAGATGCGATATCGCGTTTTAAGAATCATAAGAACTCCATTGCTACGATACGTAGACATCTGCAAACGCTATTTCCTTGCAAGGAAGTGTCGCATTTACATTCATTTGAAGTGTAGACGAGGAATACATAACACTTCGCAAATCATATTATATCTTACCATGAAACATAGAAATGAGATGCGATATCGCGTTTTAAGAAGCATCAAAAATCCATTGCTACGGTGCGTAGACATCTGCAAACGCTATTTCCTTGCAAGAAAGTGTCGCATTTACATTCATTTGAAGTGTAGACGACGGATACATAACACTTCGCAAATCATATTATACCTTACCATGAAACATAGAAATGAGATGCGATATCGCGTTTTAAGAATCATAAGAACTCCATTGCTACGATACGTAGACATCTGCAAACGCTATTTCCTTGCAAGGAAGTGTCGCATTTACATTCATTTGATGTGTAGACGAGGAATACATAACACTTCGCAAATCATATTATATCTTATCATGAAACATAGAAATGAGTTGCGATATCGCGTTTTAAGAAGCATTAGAACTCCACTGCTACGATACGTAGACATCTGGAAACGCTATTTCCTAGCGAGGAAGTGTCGCATTCACATTCATTTGAAGTGTAGACGAGGAATACATAACACTTCGCAAATCATATTATATCTTACCATGAAACATAGAAATGAGATGCGACATCGCGTTCTAAGAAGGATTAGAACACTACTGCTACGATAGGTAGACATTTGCAAACGCTATTTCCTTGCAAGGAAGTGTCGCATTCACATTCATTTGAAGTGTAGACGAGGAATACATAACACTCCGCAAATCATATTATATCTTACCATGAAACATAGAAATGAGATGCGATATCGCGTTTTAAGAATCATAAGAACACTATTGCTACGATACGTAGATATCTGCAAACGCTATTTCCTTGCAAAGAAGTGTCGCATTTACATTCATTTGAAGTGTAGACGAGGAGTACATAACACTTCGCAAATCATATTATATCTTACCATGAAACATAGAAATGAGATTCGATATCGCGTTTTAAGAATCATAAGAACTCTATTGCTACGATACGTAGACATCTGCAAACGCTATTTCCTTGCAAGGAAGTGTCGCATTTACATTCATTTGAAGTGTAGATGAGGAATACATAACACTTCGCAAATCATATTATATCTTACCATGAAACATAGAAATGAGATGCGATATCGCGTTTTGAGAAGCATCAGAAATCCATTGCTACGGTACGTAGACATCTGCAAACGCTATTTCCTTGCAAGAAAGTGTCGCATTTACATTCATTTGAAGTGTAGACGACGGATACATAACACTTCGCAAATCATATTATATTATACCTTACCATGAAACATAGAAATGAGATGCGATATCGCGTTTTAAGAATCATAAGAACTCCATTGCTACGATACGTAGACATCTGCAAACGCTATTTCCTTGCAAGGAAGTGTCGCATTTACATTCATTTGAAGTGTAGACGAGGAATACATAACACTTCGCAAATCATATTATATCTTACCATGAAACATAGAAATGAGATGCGATATCGCGTTTTAAGAAGCATCAAAAATCCATTGCTACGGTGCGTAAATATCTGCAAACGCTATTTCCTTGCAAGAAAGTGTCGCATTTACATTCATTTGAAGTGTAGACGACGGATACATAACACTTCGCAAATCATATTATACCTTACCATGAAACATAGAAATGAGATGCGATATCGCGTTTTAAGAATCATAAGAACTCCATTGCTACGATACGTAGACATCTGCAAACGCTATTTCCTTGCAAGGAAGTGTCGCATTTACATTCATTTGATGTGTAGACGAGGAATACATAACACTTCGCAAATCATATTATATCTTATCATGAAACATAGAAATGAGTTGCGATATCGCGTTTTAAGAAGCATTAGAACTCCACTGCTACGATACGTAGACATCTGGAAACGCTATTTCCTAGCGAGGAAGTGTCGCATTCACATTCATTTGAAGTGTAGACGAGGAATACATAACACTTCGCAAATCATATTATATCTTACCATGAAACATAGAAATGAGATGCGATATCGCATTTTAAGAAGCATTAGAACTCTATTGCTACGATGCCTAGACATCTGCAGACGCTATTTCCTAGCAAGGAAGTGTGGCATTTACATTCATTTGAAGTGTAGACGAGGAATACATGACACTTCGCAAATCATATAATATCTTACCATGAAACATAGAAATGAGATGCGATATCGCGTTTTAAGAATCATAAGAACTCTATTGCTACGATACGTAGACATCTGCAAACGCTATTTCCTTGCAAGGAAGTGTCGCATTTACATTCATTTGAAGTGTAGACGAGGAATACATAACACTTCGCAAATCATATTATATCTTATCATGAAACATAGAAATGAGTTGCGATATCGCGTTTTAAGAAGCATTAGAACTCCACTGCTACGATACGTAGACATCTGGAAACGCTATTTCCTAGCGAGGAAGTGTCGCATTCACATTCATTTGAAGTGTAGATGAGGAATACATAACACTTCGCAAATCATATTATATCTTACCATGAAACATAGAAATGAGATGCGATATCGCGTTTTAAGAAGCATTAGAACTCTATTGCTACGATACCTAGACATCTGCAGACGCTATTTCCTAGCAAGGAAGTGTCGCATTTACATTCATTTGAAGTGTAGACGAGGAATACATAACACTTCGCAAATCATATTATATCTTACCATGAAACATAGAAATGAGATGCGACATCGCGTTCTAAGAAGGATTAGAACACTACTGCTACGACAGGTAGACATTTGCAAACGCTATTTCCTTGCAAGGAAGTGTCGCATTTACATTCATTTGAAGTGTAGACGAGGAATACATAACACTCCGCAAATCATATTATATCTTACCATGAAACATAGAAATGAGATGCGATATCGCGTTTTAAGAATCATAAGAACACTATTGCTACGATACGTAGATATCTGCAAACGCTATTTCCTTGCAAAGAAGTGTCGCATTTACATTCATTTGAAGTGTAGACGAGGAGTACATAACACTTCGCAAATCATATTATATCTTACCATGAAACATAGAAATGAGATTCGATATCGCGTTTTAAGAATCATAAGAACTCTATTGCTACGATACGTAGACATCTGCAAACGCTATTTCCTTGCAAGGAAGTGTCGCATTTACATTCATTTGAAGTGTAGACGAGGAATACATAACACTTCGCAAATCATATTATATCTTATCATGAAACATAGAAATGAGTTGCGATATCGCGTTTTAAGAAGCATTAGAACTCCACTGCTACGATACGTAGACATCTGGAAACGCTATTTCCTAGCGAGGAAGTGTCGCATTCACATTCATTTGAAGTGTAGATGAGGAATACATAACACTTCGCAAATCATATTATATCTTACCATGAAACATAGAAATGAGATGCGATATCGCGTTTTAAGAAGCATTAGAACTCTATTGCTACGATACCTAGACATCTGCAGACGCTATTTCCTAGCAAGGAAGTGTCGCATTTACATTCATTTGAAGTGTAGACGAGGAATACATAACACTTCGCAAATCATATTGTATCTTACCATGAAACATAGAAATGAGATGCGACATCGCGTTCTAAGAAGGATTAGAACACTACTGCTACGATAGGTAGACATTTGCAAACGCTATTTCCTTGCAAGGAAGTGTCGCATTTACATTCATTTGAAGTGTAGACGAGGAATACATAAAACTTCGCAAATCATATTATATCTTACCATGAAACATAGAAATGAGATGCGATATCGCGTTTTAAGAAGCATCAGAAATCCATTGCTACGATACGTAGACATCTGCAAACGCTATTTCCTTGCAAGGAAGTGTCGCATTTACATTCATTTGAAGTGTAGACGAGGAATACATAACACTTCGCAAATCATATTATATCTTACCATGAAACATAGAAATTTGGTGCGATATCGCGTTTTAAGAAGCATCAAAAATCCATTGCTACGGTGCGTAGACATCTGCAAACGCTATTTCCTTGCAAGAAAGTGTCGCATTTACATTCATTTGAAGTGTAGACGACGGATACATAACACTTCGCAAATCATATTATACCTTACCATGAAACATAGAAATGAGATGCGATATCGCGTTTTAAGAATCATAAGAACTCCATTGCTACGATACGTAGACACCTGCAAACGCTATTTCCTTGCAAGGAAGTGTCGCATTTACATTTATTTGATGTGTAGACGAGGAATACATAACACTTCGCAAATCATATTATATCTTATCATGAAACATAGAAATGAGTTGCGATATCGCGTTTTAAGAAGCATTAGAACTCCACTGCTACGATACGTAGACATCTGGAAACGCTATTTCCTAGCGAGGAAGTGTCGCATTCACATTCATTTGAAGTGTAGACGAGGAATACATAACACTTCGCAAATCATATTATATCTTACCATGAAACATAGAAATGAGATGCGATATCGCGTTTTAAGAAGCATTAGAACTCTATTGCTACGATACCTAGACATCTGCAGACGCTATTTCCTAGCAAGGAAGTGTGGCATTTACATTCATTTGAAGTATAGACGTGGAATACATGACTCTTCGCAAATCATATAATATCTTACCATGAAACATAGAAATGAGATGCGATATCGCGTTTTAAGAATCATAAGAACTCTATTGCTACGATACGTAGACATCTGCAAACGCTATTTCCTTGCAAGGAAGTGTCGCATTTACATTCATTTGAAGTGTAGACGAGGAATACATAACACTTCGCAAATCATATTATATCTTATCATGAAACATAGAAATGAGTTGCGATATCGCGTTTTAAGAAGCATTAGAACTCCACTGCTACGATACGTAGACATCTGGAAACGCTATTTCCTAGCGAGGAAGTGTCGCATTCACATTCATTTGAAGTGTAGACGAGGAATACATAACACTTCGCAAATCATATTATATCTTACCATGAAACATAGAAATGAGATGCGATATCGCGTTTTAAGAAGCATTAGAACTCTATTGCTACGATACCTAGACATCTGCAGACGCTATTTCCTAGCAAGGAAGTGTCGCATTTACATTCATTTGAATCGTAAACGAGGAATGCATAACACTTCGCAATGAATATTATATCTTATCATGAAACATAAATATGAGATGCAATATCTCGTTTTAAGAAGCATTTGAACTCTATTGCTACGATACGTAGACATCTGCAAACGCTATTTCCTTGCTAAGAAGTGTCGCATTTACATCCATTTGAAGTGTAGACGAGGAATACGTAACACCTCGCAAATCATATTATATCTTACCATGAAACATAGAAATGAGATGCGATATCGCGTTTTAAGAATCATAAGAACTCTATTGCTACGATACGTAGACATCTGCAAACGCTATATCCTTGCAAGGAAGTGTCGCATTTACATTCATTTGATGTGTAGACGAGGAATACATAACACTTCGCAAATCATATTATATCATACCATGAAACATAGAAATGAGATGCGATATCGCGTTTTAAGAAGCATTAGAACTCTATTGCTACGATACGTAGACATCTGCAAACGCTATTTCCTTGCAAGGAAGTGTCGCATTTACATTCATTTGATGTGTAGACAAGGAATACATAACACTTCGCAAATCGTATTATATCTTATCATGATACATAGAAATGAGTTGCGATATCGCGTTTTAAGAAGCATTAGAACTCTACTGCTACGATACGTAGACATCTGCAAACGCTATTTCCTAGCGAGGAAGTGTCGCATTTACATTCATTTGAAGTGTAGACGAGGAATACATAACACTTCGCAAACCATATTATATCTTACCATGAAACATAGAAATGAGATGCGACATCGCGTTCTAAGAAGCATTAGAACACTACTGCTACGATAGGTAGACACTTGCAAACGCTATTTCCTAGCGAGGAAGTATCGCATTCACATTCATTTGAAGTGTAGACGAGGAATACATAACACTCCGCAAATCATATTATATCTTACCATGAAACATAGAAATGTGATGCGATATCGCTTTTTAAGAATCATAAGAACTCTATTGCTACGATACATAGACATCTGCAAACGCTATTTCCTTGCAAGGAAGTGTCGCATTTACATTCATTTGAAGTGTAGACGAGGAATACATAACACTTCGCATTTCATATTATATCTTACCATGAAACATAGAAATGAGATGCGATATCGCGTTTTAAGAAGCAATAGAACTCTATTGCTACGATACGTAGACATCTGCAAACGCTATTTGCTTGCAAGGAAGTGTCGCATTTACATTCATTTGAAGTGTAGACGAGGAATACATAACATTTCGCAAATCATATTATATCTTACCATGAAACATAGAAATGAGATGCGATATCGCGTTTTAAGAATCATAAGAACTCTATTGCTACGATACGTGGACATCTGCAAACGCTATTTCCTTTCAAGGCAGTGTCGCATTTACATTCATTTGAAGTGTAGACGAGGAATACATAACATTTCGCAAATCATATTATATCTTACCATGAAACATAGAAATGAGATGCGATATCGCGCTTTAAGAATCATAAGAACTCTATTGCTACGATACGTGGACATCTGCAAACGCTATTTCCTTTCAAGGCAGTGTCGCATTTACATTCATTTGAAGTGTAGACGAGGAATACATAACACTCCGCAAATCATATTATATCCTACCATGAAACATAGAAATGTGATGCGATACAGCCTTTTAAGAATCATAAGAACTCTATTGCTACGATACGTGGACATCTGCAAACGCTATTTCCTTTCAAGGCAGTGTCGCATTTTCATTCATTTGAAGTGTAGACGAGGAATACATAACACTCCGCAAATCATATTATATCTTACCATGAAACATAGAAATGTGATGCGATATAGCGTTTTAAGAATCATAAGAACTCTATTGCAACGATACGTAGACATCTGCAAACGCTATTTCCTTGCAAAGAAGTGTCGCATTTACATTCATTTGAAGTGTAGACGAGGAATACATAACACTTCGCAAATCATATTATATCTTACCATGAAACATAGAAATGAGATGCGATATCGCGTTTTAAGAAGCATCAGAAATCCATTGCTACAATACGTAGACATCTGCAAACGCTATTTCCTGGCAAAAAAGTGTCGCATTTACATTCATTTGAAGTGTAGACGACGGATACATAACACTTCGCAAATCATATTATACCTTACCATGAAACATAGAAATGAGATACGATATCGCGTTTTAAGAATCATAAGAACTCTATTGCTACGATACGTAGACATCTGCATACGCTATTTCCTTGCAAGGAAGTGTCGCATTTACATTCATTTGATGTGTAGACGAGGAATACATAACACTTCGCAAATCATATTATATCTTATCATGGAACATAGAAATGAGTTGCGATATCGCGTTTTAAGAAGCATTAGAACTCTACTGCTACGATACGTAGACATCTGCAAACGCTATTTCCTAGCGAGGAAGTGTCGCATTTACATTCATTTGAAGTGTAGACGAGGAATACATAACACTTCGCAAACCATATTATATCTTACCATGAAACATAGAACTGAGATGCGATATCGCGTTTTAAGAAGCATCAGAAATCCATTGCTACGATACGTAGACATCTGCAAACGCTATTTCCTAGCGAGGAAGTATCACATTCACATTCATTTGAAGTGTAGACGAGGAATACATAACACCTCGCAAATCATGTTATACCTTACCATGAAACATAGAAATGAGATACGATATCGCGTTTTAAGAATCATAAGAACTCTATTGCTACGATACGTAGACATCTACAAACGCTATTTCCTAGCAAGGAAGTGTCGCGTTTACATTCATTTGAAATGTAGACGAGGACTACATAACACCTCGCAAATCATATTATATCTTACCATGAAACATAGAAATGAGATGCGATAGCGCGTTTTAGGAAGCATTAGAACTCTATTGCTACGATACGTAGACATCTGCAAACGCTATTTCCTTGCAAGGAAGTGTCGCATTTACATTCATTTGAATCGTAAACGAGGAATGCATAACACTTCGCAATGAATATTATATCTTACCATGAAACATAGAAATGAGATGCGATATCGCGTTTTAAGAATCATAAGAACTCTATTGCTACGATACGTAGACATCTGCAAACGCTATATCCTTGCAAGGAAGTGTCGCATTTACATTCATTTGATGTGTAGACGAGGAATACATAACACTTCGCAAATCATATTATATCATACCATGAAACATAGAAATGAGATGCGATATCGCGTTTTAAGAAGCATTAGAACTCTATTGCTACGATACGTAGACATCTGCAAACGCTATTTCCTTGCAAGGAAGTGTCGCATTTACATTCATTTGATGTGTAGACGAGGAATACATAACACTTCGCAAATCATATTATATCTTATCATGATACATAGAAATGAGTTGCGATATCGCGTTTTAAGAAGCATTTGAACTCTATTGCTACGATACGTAGACATCTGCAAACGCTATTTCCTTGCTAAGAAGTGTCGCATTTACATCCATTTGAAGTGTAGACGAGGAATACGTAACACCTCGCAAATCATATTATATCTTACCATGAAACATAGAAATGAGATGCGATATCGCGTTTTAAGAATCATAAGAACTCTATTGCTACGATACGTAGACATCTGCAAACGCTATATCCTTGCAAGGAAGTGTCGCATTTACATTCATTTGATGTGTAGACGAGGAATACATAACACTTCGCAAATCATATTATATCATACCATGAAACATAGAAATGAGATGCGATATCGCGTTTTAAGAAGCATTAGAACTCTATTGCTACGATACGTAGACATCTGCAAACGCTATTTCCTTGCAAGGAAGTGTCGCATTTACATTCATTTGATGTGTAGACAAGGAATACATAACACTTCGCAAATCATATTATATCTTATCATGATACATAGAAATGAATTGCGATATCGCGTTTTAAGAAGCATTAGAACTCTACTGCTACGATACGTAGACATCTGCAAACGCTATTTCCTAGCGAGGAAGTGTCGCATTTACATTCATTTGAAGTGTAGACGAGGAATACATAACACTTCGCAAACCATATTATATCTTACCATGAAACATAGAAATGAGATGCGACATCGCGTTCTAAGAAGCATTAGAACACTACTGCTACAATAGGTAGACACTTGCAAACGCTATTTCCTAGCGAGGAAGTATCGCATTCACATTCATTTGAAGTGTAGACGAGGAATACATAACACTCCGCAAATCATATTATATCTTACCATGAAACATAGAAATGTGATGCGATATCGCTTTTTAAGAATCATAAGAACTCTATTGCTACGATACGTAGACATCTGCAAACGCTATTTCCTTGCAAAGAAGTGTCGCATTTACATTCATTTGAAGTGTAGACGAGGAATACATAACACTTCGCAAACCATATTGTATCTTACCATGAAACATAGAAATGAGATGCGACATCGCGTTCTAAGAAGCATTAGAACACTACTGCTACGATAGGTAGACATTTGCAAACGCTATTTCCTTGCAAGGAAGTGTCGCATTTACATTCATTTGAAGTGTAGACGAGGAATACATAACACTTCGCAAACCATATTATATCTTACCATGAAACATAGAAATGAGATGCGACATCGCGTTCTAAGAAGCATTAGAACACTACTGCTACGATAGGTAGACACTTGAAAACGCTATTTCCTAGCGAGGAAGTATCGCATTCACATTCATTTGAAGTGTAGACGAGGAATACATAACACTTCGCAAATCATATTATACCTTACCATGAAACATAGAAATGAGATGCGATATCGCGTTTTAAGAATCATAAGAACTCTATTGCTACGATACATAGACATCTGCAAACGCTATTTCCTTTCAAGGCAGTGTCGCATTTACATTCATTTGAAGTGTAGACGAGGAATACATAACATTTCGCAAATCATATTATATCTTACCATGAAACATAGAAATGAGATGCGATATCGCGCTTTAAGAATCATAAGAACTCTATTGCTACGATACGTGGACATCTGCAAACGCTATTTCCTTTCAAGGCAGTGTCGCATTTACATTCATTTGAAGTGTAGACGAGGAATACATAACACTCCGCAAATCATATTATATCTTACCATGAAACATAGAAATGTGATGCGATATAGCCTTTTAAGAATCATAAGAACTCTATTGCTACGATACGTGGACATCTGCAAACGCTATTTCCTTTCAAGGCAGTGTCGCATTTTCATTCATTTGAAGTGTAGACGAGGAATACATAACACTCCGCAAATCATATTATATCTTACCATGAAACATAGAAATGTGATGCGATATAGCGTTTTAAGAATCATAAGAACTCTATTGCAACGATACGTAGACATCTGCAAACGCTATTTCCTTGCAAAGAAGTGTCGCATTTACATTCATTTGAAGTGTAGACGAGGAATACATAACACTTCGCAAATCATATTATATCTTACCATGAAACATAGAAATGAGATGCGATATCGCGTTTTAAGAAGCATCAGAAATCCATTGCTACAATACGTAGACATCTGCAAACGCTATTTCCTGGCAAGAAAGTGTCGCATTTACATTCATTTGATGTGTAGACGAGGAATACATAACACTTCGCAAATCATATTATATCTTATCATGGAACATAGAAATGAGTTGCGATATCGCGTTTTAAGAAGCATTAGAACTCTACTGCTACGATACGTAGACATCTGCAAACGCTATTTCCTAGCGAGGAAGTGTCGCATTTACATTCATTTGAATTGTAGACGAGGAATACATAACACTTCGCAAACCATATTATATCTTACCATGAAACATAGAACTGAGATGCGATATCGCGTTTTAAGAAGCATCAGAAATCCATTGCTACGATACGTAGACATCTGCAAACGCTATTTCCTAGCGAGCAAGTGTCGCATTCACATTCATTTCAAGTGTAGACGAGGAATACATAACACTTCGCAAATCATATTATATCTTACCATGAAACATAGAAATGAGATGCGATATCGCGTCTTAAGAAGCATTAGAACTCCTTTGCTACGATACGTAGACTTCTGCAAACGCTATTTCCTTGCAAGGAAGTGTCGCATTTACATTCATTTGAATCGTAAACGAGGAATGCATAACACTTCGCAATGAATATTATATCTTATCATGAAACATAGATATGAGATGCAATATCTCGTTTTAAGAAGCATTTGAACTCTATTGCTACGATACGTAGACATCTGCAAACGCTATTTCCTTCCAAAGAAGTGTCGCATTTACATTCATTTGAAGTGTAGACGAGGAATACATAACACGTCGCAAATCATATTATATCTTACCATGAAACATAGAACTGAGATGCGATATCGCGTTTTAAGAAGCATCAGAAATCCATTGCTACGATACGTAGACATCTGCAAACGCTATTTCCTAGCGAGGGAGTGTCGCGTTCACATTCATTTGAAGTGTAGACGAGGAATACATAACACTTCGCAAATCATATTATATCTTACCATGAAACATAGAAATGAGACGCGATATCGCGTTTTAAGAAGCATTAGAACTCTTTTGCTACGATACGTAGACATCTGCAAACGCTATTTCCTTGCAAGGAAGTGTCGCATTTACATTCATTTGAATCGTAGACGAGGAATGCATAACACTTCGCAATGAATATTATATCTTATCATGAAACATGGAAATGAGGTGCGATATCTCGTTTTAAGAAGCATTTGAAATCTATCGCTTCGATACGTAGACATCTGCAAACGCTATTTCCTTGCAAGGAAGTGTCGCATTTACATTCTTTTGAAGTGAATAATAGGTATACATAACACTTCGCAATGAATAGTATACCATGTCATGAACCGTAGAAATGAGATGCGATATCGCGTTTTAAGAAGCATTAGAACTCTATTGCTACGATACGTAGACATCTACAAACGCTATTTCCTAGCAAGGAAGTGTCGCGTTTACATTCATTTGAAATGTAGACGAGGACTACATAACACTTCGCAAATCATATTATATCTTACCATGAATCATAGAAATGAGATGCGATATCGCGTTTTAAGAAGCATTAGGACTCTATTGCTACGATACGTAGACATCTGCAAACGCTATTTCCTAGCAAGGAAATGTCGCATTTACATTCATTTGAAGTGTAGACGTGGAATACATAACATTTTGCAATGAATATTACATCTTATCATGAAACATAGAAATGAGATGCGATATCTCGTTTTAAGAAGCATTTGAACTCTATCGCTCCGATACCTAGATATCTGCAAACGCTATTTCCTTTAATGGAAGTGTCGCATTTATATTCATTTGAAGTGTAGACAAGGAATACATAACACTTCGCCAGTCATATTATATCTTACCATTGAACATAGAAATGAGATGCGATATCGCGGTTTAAGAAGCATTAGAACTCTATTGCTACGATACGTAGACATCTATCAAACGCTATTTCCTTGCAAGGACGTGTCGCATTTACATTCATTTGAAGTGTAGACGAGGAATATATAACATTTCGCAATGAATGTTACATCTTATCATGAAACATAGAAATGTGATGCGATATCTCGTTTTAAGAAGCATTTGAACTCTATGGCTTCGATACGTAGACATCTACAAACGCTATTTCCTAGCAAGGAAGTGTCGCATTTACATTCATTTGAAGTGTAAACGAGGACTACATAACACTTCGCAATGAATATTATATCTTACCATGAAACATAGATATGAGATGCAATATCTCGTTTTAAGAAGCATTTGAACTCTATCGCTTCGATACGTAGACATCTGCAAACGCTATTTCCTTGAAAGGAAGTGTCGCATTTACATTCATTTGAATCGTAGACGAGGAATGCATAACACTTCGCAAATCATATTATATCTTACCATGAAACATAGGAATGAGATGCGATATCGCGTTATAAGAAGCATTAGAACTCTATTGCTACGATACGTAGACATCTGCAAACGCTATTTCCTTGCAAGGAAGTGTCGCATTTACATTCATTTGAATCGTAAACGAGGAATGCATAACACTTCGCAATGAATATTATATCTTATCATGAAACATAAATATGAGATGCAATATCTCGTTTTAAGAAGCATTTGAACTCTATTGCTACGATACGTAGACATCTGCAAACGCTATTTCCTTGCTAAGAAGTGTCGCATTTACATCCATTTGAAGTGTAGACGAGGAATACGTAACACCTCGCAAATCATATTATATCTTACCATGAAACATAGAAATGAGATGCGATATCGCGTTTTAAGAATCATAAGAACTCTATTGCTACGATACGTAGACATCTGCAAACGCTATATCCTTGCAAGGAAGTGTCGCATTTACATTCATTTGATGTGTAGACGAGGAATACATAACACTTCGCAAATCATATTATATCATACCATGAAACATAGAAATGAGATGCGATATCGCGTTTTAAGAAGCATTAGAACTCTATTGCTACGATACGTAGACATCTGCAAACGCTTTTTCCTTGCAAGGAAGTGTCGCATTTACATTCATTTGATGTGTAGACGAGGAATACATAACACTTCGCAAATCATATTATATCTTATCATGATACATAGAAATGAGTTGCGATATCGCGTTTTAAGAAGCATTAGAACTCTACTGCTACGATACGTAGACATCTGCAAACGCTATTTCCTAGCGAGGAAGTGTCGCATTTACATTCATTTGAAGTGTAGACGAGGAATACATAACACTTCGCAAACCATATTATATCTTACCATGAAACATAGAAATGAGATGCGACATCGCGTTCTAAGAAGCATTAGAACACTACTGCTACGATAGGTAGACACTTGAAAACGCTATTTCCTAGCGAGGAAGTATCGCATTCACATTCATTTGAAGTGTAGACGAGGAATACATAACACTTCGCAAATCATATTATAGCTTACCATGAAACATAGAAATGAGATGCGATATCGCGTTTTAAGAATCATAAGAACTCTATTGCTACGATACATAGACATCTGCAAACGCTATTTCCTTGCAAGGAAGTGTCGCATTTACATTCATTTGAAGTGTAGACGAGGAATACATAACACTTCGCATTTCATATTATATCTTACCATGAAACATAGAAATGAGATGCGATATCGCGTTTTAAGAAGCAATAGAACTCTATTGCTACGATACGTGGACATCTGCAAACGCTATTTCCTTTCAAGGCAGTGTCGCATTTACATTCATTTGAAGTGTAGACGAGGAATACATAACATTTCGCAAATCATATTATATCTTACCATGAAACATAGAAATGAGATGCGATATCGCGCTTTAAGAATCATAAGAACTCTATTGCTACGATACGTGGACATCTGCAAACGCTATTTCCTTTCAAGGCAGTGTCGCATTTACATTCATTTGAAGTGTAGACGAGGAATACATAACACTCCGCAAATCATATTATATCTTACCATGAAACATAGAAATGTGATGCGATATAGCCTTTTAAGAATCATAAGAACTCTATTGCTACGATACGTGGACATCTGCAAACGCTAATTCCTTTCAAGGCAGTGTCGCATTTTCATTCATTTGAAGTGTAGACGAGGAATACATAATACTCCGCAAATCATATTATATCTTACCATGAAACATAGAAATGTGATGCGATATAGCGTTTTAAGAATCATAAGAACTCTATTGCAACGATACGTAGACATCTGCAAACGCTATTTCCTTGCAAAGAAGTGTCGCATTTACATTCATTTGAAGTGTAGACGAGGAATACATAACACTTCGCAAATCATATTATATCTTACCATGAAACATAGAAATGAGATGCGATATCGCGTTTTAAGAAGCATCAGAAATCCATTGCTACAATACGTAGACATCTGCAAACGCTATTTCCTGGCAAGAAAGTGTCGCATTTACATTCATTTGAAGTGTAGACGACGGATACATAACATTTCGCAAATCATATTATACCTTACCATGAAACATAGAAATGAGATACGATATCGCGTTTTAAGAATCATAAGAACCCTATTGCTACGATACGTAGACATCTGCATACGCTATTTCCTTGCAAGGAAGTGTCGCATTTACATTCATTTGATGTGTAGACGAGGAATACATAACACTTCGCAAATCATATTATATCTTATCATGGAACATAGAAATGAGTTGCGATATCGCGTTTTAAGAAGCATTAGAACTCTACTGCTACGATACGTAGACATCTGCAAACGCTATTTCCTAGCGAGGAAGTGTCGCATTTACATTCATTTGAAGTGTAGACGAGGAATACATAACACTTCGCAAACCATATTATATCTTACCATGAAACACAGAACTGAGATGCGATATCGCGTTTTAAGAAGCATCAGAAATCCATTGCTACAATACGTAGACATCTGCAAACGCTATTTCCTAGCGAGCAAGTGTCGCATTCACATTCATTTGAAGTGTAGACGAGGAATACATAACACTTCGCAAATCATATTATATCTTACCATGAAACATAGAAATGAGATGCGATATCGCGTTTTAAGAAGCATTAGAACTCTTTTGCTACGATACGTAGACATCTGCAAACGCTATTTCCTTGCAAGGAAGTGTCGCATTTACATTCATTTGCATCGTAAACGAGGAATGCATAACACTTCGCAATGAATATTATATCTTATCATGAAACATAGATATGAGGTGCAATATCTCGTTTTAAGAAGCATTTGAACTCTATTGCTACGATACGTAGACATCTGCAAACGCTATTTCCTTCCAAAGAAGTGTCGCATTTACATTCATTTGAAGTGTAGACGAGGAATACATAACACGTCGCAAATCATATTATATCTTACCATGAAACATAGAACTGAGATGCGATATCGCGTTTTAAGAAGCATCAGAAATCCATTGCTACGATACGTAGACATCTGCAAACGCTATTTCCTAGCAAGGAAGTGTCGCGTTCACATTCATTTGAAGTGTAGACGAGGAATACATAACACTTCGCAAATCATATTATATCTTACCATGAAACATAGAAATGAGACGCGATATCGCGTTTTAAGAAGCATTAGAACTCTTTTGCTACGATACGTAGACATCTGCAAACGCTATTTCCTTGCAAGGAAGTGTCGCATTTACATTCATTTGAATCGTAAACGAGGAATGCATAACACTTCGCAATGAATATTATATCTTATCATGAAACATAAATATGAGATGCAATATCTCGTTTTAAGAAGCATTTGAACTCTATTGCTACGATACGTAGACATCTGCAAACGCTATTTCCTTGCTAAGAAGTGTCGCATTTACATCCATTTGAAGTGTAGACGAGGAATACGTAACACCTCGCAAATCATATTATATCTTACCATGAAACATAGAAATGAGATGCGATATCGCGTTTTAAGAATCATAAGAACTCTATTGCTACGATACGTAGAAATCTGCAAACGCTATATCCTTGCAAGGAAGTGTCGCATTTACATTCATTTGATGTGTAGACGAGGAATACATAACACTTCGCAAATCATATTATATCTTACCATGATACATAGAAATGAGATGCGATATCGCGTTTTAAGAAGCATTAGAACTCTATTGCTACGATACGTAGACATCTGCAAACGCTATTTCCTTGCAAGGAAGTGTCGCATTTACATTCATTTGAATCGTAGACGAGGAATGCATAACACTTCGCAAATCATATTATACCTTACCATGAAACATAGAAATGAGATGCGATATCGCGTTTAAGAATCATAAGAACTCTATTGCTACGATACGTAGACATCTGCAAACGCTATTTCCTTGCAAGGAAGTGTCGCATTTACATTCATTTGATGTGTAGACGAGGAATACATAACACTTCGCAAATCATATTATATCTTATCATGATACATTGAAATGAGTTGCGATATCGCGTTTTAAGAAGCATTAGAACTCTACTGCTACGATACGTAGACATCTGCAAACGCTATTTCCTAGCGAGGAAGTGTCGCATTTACATTCATTTGAAGTGTAGACGAGGAATACATAACACTTCGCAAACCATATTATATCTTACCATGAAACATAGAAATGAGATGCGACATCGCGTTCTAAGAAGCATTAGAGCACTACTGCTACGATAGGTAGACACTTGCAAACGCTATTTCCTAGCGAGGAAGTATCGCATTCACATTCATTTGAAGTGTAGACGAGGAATACATAACGCTCCGCAAATCATATTATATCTTACCATGAAACATAGAAATGTGATGCGATATCGCTTTTTAAGAATCATAAGAACTCTATTGCTACGATACTTAGACATCTGCAAACGCTATTTCCTTGCAAAGAAGTGTCGCATTTACATTCATTTGAAGTGTAGACGAGGAATACATAACACTTCGCAAACCATATTGTATCTTACCATGAAACATAGAAATGAGATGCGACATCGCGTTCTAAGAAGCATTAGAACACTACTGCTACGATAGGTAGACATTTGCAAACGCTATTTCCTTGCAAGGAAGTGTCGCATTTACATTCATTTGAAGTGTAGACGAGGAATACATAACACTTCGCAAACCATATTATATCTTACCATGAAACATAGAAATGAGATGCGACATCGCGTTCTAAGAAGCATTAGAACACTACTGCTACGATAGGTAGACACTTGCAATCGCTATTTCCTAGCGAGGAAGTATCGCATTCACATTCATTTGAAGTGTAGACGAGGAATACATAACAGTCCGCAAATCATATTATATCTTACCATGAAACATAGAAATGTGATGCGATATCGCTTTTTAAGAATCATAAGAACTCTATTGCTACGATACGTAGACATCTGCAAACGCTATTTCCTTGCAAAGAAGTGTCGCATTTACATTCATTTGAAGTGTAGACGAGGAATACATAACACTTCGCAAACCATATTATATCTTACCATGAAACATAGAAATGAGATGCGACATCGCGTTCTAAGAAGCATTAGAACACTACTGCTACGATAGGTAGACATTTGCAAACGCTATTTACTTGCAAGGAAGTGTCGCATTTACATTCATTTGAAGTGTAGACGAGGAATACATAACACTCCGCAAATCATATTATATCTTACCATGAAACATAGAAATGTGATGCGATATAGCGTTTTACGAATCATAAGAACTCTACTGCTACGATACGTAGACATCTGCAAACGCTATTTCCTAGCGAGGAAGTGTCGCATTTACATTCATTTGAAGTGTAGACGAGGAATACATAACACTTCGCAAACCATATTATATCTTACCATGAAACATAGAAATGAGATGCGACATCGCGTTCTAAGAAGCATTAGAACACTACTGCTACGATAGGTAGACACTTGCAAACGCTATTTCCTTGCAAGGAAGTGTCGCATTTACATTCATTTGAAGTGTAGACGAGGAATACATAACACTTCGCAAATCATATTATATCTTACCATGATACATAGAAATGAGATGCGACATCGCGTTCTAAGAAGCATTAGAACACTACTGCTACGATAGGTAGACATTTGCAAACGCTATTTCCTTGCAAGGAAGTGCCGCATTTACATTCATTTGAAGTGTAGACGAGGAATACATAACACTCCGCAAATCATATTATATCTTACCATGAAACATAGAAATGAGATGCGATATCGCGTTTTAAGAATCATAAGAACTCTATTCCTACGATACGTAGACATCTGCAAACGCTATTTCCTTGCAAAGAAGTGTCGCATTTACATTCATTTGAAGTGTAGACGAGGAATACATAACATTTCGCAAATCATATTATATCTTACCATGAAACATAGAAATGAGATGCGATATCGCGTTTTAAGAATCATAAGAACTCTATTGCTACGATACGTAGATATCTGCAAACGCTATTTCCTTTCAAGGAAGTGTCGCATTTACATTCATTTGAAGTGTAGACGAGGAATACATAACACTCCGCAAATCATATTATATCTTACCATGAAACATAGAAATGAGATGCGATATAGCGTTTTAAGAATCATAAGAACTCTATTGCTACGATACGTAGACATCTTCAAACGCTATTTCCTTGCAAAGAAGTGTCGCATTTACATTCATTTGATGTGTAGACGAGGAATACATAACACTTCGCAAATCATATTATATCTTATCATGAAACATAGAAATGAGTTGCGATATCGCGTTTTAAGAAGCATTAGAACTCTACTGCTACGATACGTAGACATCTGCAAACGCTATTTCCTAGCGAGGAAGTGTCGCATTTACATTCATTTGAAGTGTAGACGAGGAATACATAACACTCCGCAAATCATATTATATCTTATCATGAAACATAGATATGAGATGCAATATCTCGTTTTAAGAAGCATTAGAACTCTATTGCTACGATACCTAGACATCTGCAGACGCTATTTCCTAGCAAGGAAGTGTCGCATTTACATTCATTTGAAGTGTAGACGAGGAATACATAACACTTCGCAAATCATATTATATCTTACCATGAAACATAGAAATGGGATGCGATATCGCGTTTTAAGGAGCACTAGAAAGCTATTGCTACGATACGTAGACATCTGCAAACGCTATTTCCTAGCGAGGACGTATCGCATTCACATTCATTGAAGTGTAGACGAGGAATACATAACACTTCGCAAATCATGTCATATCTTACCATGCAACATAGAAATGAGATGCGATATCGCGTTTTAAGAAGCATTAGAACACTATTGCTACGACAGGTAGACATTTGCAAACGCTATTTCCTTGCAAGGAAGTGCCGCATTTACATTCATTTGAAGTGTAGAGGAGGAATACATAACACTTCGCAAATCATATTACATCTTGCCATGAAACATAGAAATGCGATGCGATATCGCGTTTAAGAAGCATTATAACTCTGTTGCTACGATACGTAGACATCTGCAAACGCTATTTCCTTGCAAGGAAGTGTCGCATTTACGTTCATTTGAATCGTAGACGAGGAATACATAACACTTCGCAAACCATATTATATCTTACCATGAAACATAGAAATGAGATGCGACATCGCGTTCTAAGAAGCATTAGAACACTACTGCTACGATAGGTAGACATTTGCAAACGCTATTTCCTTGCAAGGAAGTGTCGCATTTACATTCATTTGAAGTGTAGACGAGGAATACATAACACTCCGCAAATCATATTATATCTTACCATGAAACATAGAAATGTGATGCGATATAGCGTTTTAAGAATCATAAGAACTCTACTGCTACGATACTTAGACATCTGCAAACGCTATTTCCTAGCGAGGAAGTATCGCATTCACATTCATTTGAAGTGTAGACGAGGAATACATAACACTCCGCAAATCATATTATATCTTACCATGAAACATAGAAATGTGATGCGATATAGCGTTTTAAGAATCATAAGAACTCTACTGCTACGATACGTAGACATCTGCAAACGCTATTTCCTAGCGAGGAAGTGTCGCATTTACATTCATTTGAAGTGTAGACGAGGAATACATAACACTTCGCAAACCATATTATATCTTACCATGAAACATAGAAATGAGATGCGACATCGCGTTCTAAGAAGCATTAGAACACTACTGCTACGATAGGTAGACACTTGCAAACGCTATTTCCTTGCAAGGAAGTGTCGCATTTACATTCATTTGAAGTGAAGACGAGGAATACATAACACTTCGCAAATCATATTATATCTTACCATGATACATAGAAATGAGATGCGACATCGCGTTCTAAGAAGCATTAGAACACTACTGCTACGATAGGTAGACATTTGCAAACGCTATTTCCTTGCAAGGAAGTGCCGCATTTACATTCATTTGAAGTGTAGACGAGGAATACATAACACTCCGCAAATCATATTATATCTTACCATGAAACATAGAAATGAGATGCGATATCGCGTTTTAAGAATCATAAGAACTCTATTCCTACGATACGTAGACATCTTCAAACGCTATTTCCTTGCAAAGAAGTGTCGCATTTACATTCATTTGATGTGTAGACGAGGAATACATAACACTTCGCAAATCATATTATATCTTATCATGAAACATAGAAATGAGTTGCGATATCGCGTTTTCAGAAGCATTAGAACTCTACTGCTACGATACGTAGACATCTGCAAACGCTATTCCCTAGCGAGGAAGTGTCGCATTTACATTCATTTGAAGTGTAGACGAGGAATACATAACACTCCGCTAATCATATTATATCTTATCATGAAACATAGAAATGGGATGCGATATCGCGTTTTAAGAAGCATTATAACTCTGTTGCTACGATACGTAGACATCTGCAAACGCTATTTCCTTGCAAGGAAGTGTCGCATTTACGTTCATTTGAATCGTAGACGAGGAATACATAACACTTCGCAAACCATATTATATCTTACCATGAAACATAGAAATGAGATGCGACATCGCGTTCTAAGAAGCATTAGAACACTACTGCTACGATAGGTAGACATTTGCAAACGCTATTTCCTTGCAAGGAAGTGTCGCATTTACATTCATTTGAAGTGTAGACGAGGAATACATAACACTCCGCAAATCATATTATATCTTACCATGAAACATAGAAATGTGATGCGATATAGCGTTTTAAGAATCATAAGAACTCTACTGCTACGATACTTAGACATCTGCAAACGCTATTTCCTAGCGAGGAAGTGTCGCATTTACATTCATTTGAAGTGTAGACGAGGAATACATAACACTTCGCAAACCATATTATATCTTACCATGAAACATAGAAATGAGATGCGACATCGCGTTCTAAGAAGCATTAGAACACTACTGCTACGATAGGTAGACATTTGCAAACGCTATTTCCTTGCAAGGAAGTGCCGCATTTACATTCATTTGAAGTGTAGACGAGGAATACATAACACTCCGCAAATCATATTATATCTTACCATGAAACATAGAAATGAGATGCGATATCGCGTTTTAAGAATCATAAGAACTCTATTGCTACGATACGTAGACATCTGCAAACGCTATTTCCTTGCAAAGACAAGTGTCCCATTTACATTCACTTGAAGTGTAGGCAAGGAATACATAACATTTCGCAAATCATATTATATCTTACCATGAAACATAGAAATGAGATGCGATATCGCGTTATAAGAAGCATTAGAACTCTATTGCTACGATAGGTAGACATCTGCAAACGCTATTTCCTTGCAAGAAAGTGTCGCATTTACATTCATTTGAAGTGTAGACGACGGATACATAACACTTCGCAAATCATGTTATATCTTACCATGAAACATAGAAATGAAATGCGATTTCGCGTTTTAAGAAGCACTAGAAAGCTATTGCTACGATACGTAGACATCTGCAAACGCTATTTCCTAGCGAGGAAGTATCACATTCACATTCATTTGAAGTGTAGACGAGGAATACATAACACTTCGCAAATCATGTTATACCTTACCATGAAACATAGAAATGAGATACGATATCGCGTTTTAAGAATCATAAGAACTCTATTGCTACGATACGTAGACATCTGCAAACGCTATATCCTTGCAAGGAAGTGTCGCATTTACATTCATTTGATGTGTAGACGAGGAATACATAACACTTCGCAAATCATATTATATCATACCATGAAACATAGAAATGAGATGCGATATCGCGTTTTAAGAAGCATTAGAACTCTATTGCTACGATACGTAGACATCTGCAAACGCTTTTTCCTTGCAAGGAAGTGTCGCATTTACATTCATTTGATGTGTAGACGAGGAATACATAACACTTCGCAAATCATATTATATCTTATCATGATACATAGAAATGAGTTGCGATATCGCGTTTTAAGAAGCATTAGAACTCTACTGCTACGATACGTAGACATCTGCAAACGCTATTTCCTAGCGAGGAAGTGTCGCATTTACATTCATTTGAAGTGTAGACGAGGAATACATAACACTTCGCAAACCATATTATATCTTACCATGAAACATAGAAATGAGATGCGACATCGCGTTCTAAGAAGCATTAGAACACTACTGCTACGATAGGTAGACACTTGAAAACGCTATTTCCTAGCGAGGAAGTATCGCATTCACATTCATTTGAAGTGTAGACGAGGAATACATAACACTTCGCAAATCATATTATAGCTTACCATGAAACATAGAAATGAGATGCGATATCGCGTTTTAAGAATCATAAGAACTCTATTGCTACGATACATAGACATCTGCAAACGCTATTTCCTTGCAAGGAAGTGTCGCATTTACATTCATTTGAAGTGTAGACGAGGAATACATAACACTTCGCATTTCATATTATATCTTACCATGAAACATAGAAATGAGATGCGATATCGCGTTTTAAGAAGCAATAGAACTCTATTGCTACGATACGTGGACATCTGCAAACGCTATTTCCTTTCAAGGCAGTGTCGCATTTACATTCATTTGAAGTGTAGACGAGGAATACATAACATTTCGCAAATCATATTATATCTTACCATGAAACATAGAAATGAGATGCGATATCGCGCTTTAAGAATCATAAGAACTCTATTGCTACGATACGTGGACATCTGCAAACGCTATTTCCTTTCAAGGCAGTGTCGCATTTACATTCATTTGAAGTGTAGACGAGGAATACATAACACTCCGCAAATCATATTATATCTTACCATGAAACATAGAAATGTGATGCGATATAGCCTTTTAAGAATCATAAGAACTCTATTGCTACGATACGTGGACATCTGCAAACGCTATTTCCTGGCAAGAAAGTGTCGCATTTACATTCATTTGAAGTGTAGACGTGGAATACATAACATTTTGCAATGAATATTACATCTTATCATGAAACATAGAAATGAGATGCGATATCTCGTTTTAAGAAGCATTTGAACTCTATCGCTCCGATACCTAGATATCTGCAAACGCTATTTCCTTTAATGGAAGTGTCGCATTTATATTCATTTGAAGTGTAGACAAGGAATACATAACACTTCGCCAGTCATATTATATCTTACCATTGAACATAGAAATGAGATGCGATATCGCGGTTTAAGAAGCATTAGAACTCTATTGCTACGATACGTGGACATCTATCAAACGCTATTTCCTTGCAAGGACGTGTCGCATTTACATTCATTTGAAGTGTAGACGAGGAATATATAACATTTCGCAATGAATGTTACATCTTATCATGAAACATAGAAATGTGATGCGATATCTCGTTTTAAGAAGCATTTGAACTCTATTGCTACGATACGTAGACATCTGCAAACGCTATTTCCTTGCAAAGAAGTGTCGCATTTACATTCATTAGAATCGTAGACGAGGAATGCATAACACTTCGCAATGAATATTATATCTTATCATGAAACATAGAAATGAGATACGATATCGCGTTTTAAGAATCATAAGAACTCTATTGCTACGATACGTAGACATCTGCATACGCTATTTCCTTGCAAGGAAGTGTCGCATTTACATTCATTTGATGTGTAGACGAGGAATACATAACACTTCGCAAATCATATTATATCTTATCATGGAACATAGAAATGAGTTGCGATATCGCGTTTTAAGAAGCATTAGAACTCTACTGCTACGATACGTAGACATCTGCAAACGCTATTTCCTAGCGAGGAAGTGTCGCATTTACATTCATTTGAAGTGTAGACGAGGAATACATAACACTTCGCAAACCATATTATATCTTACCATGAAACATAGAACTGAGATGCGATATCGCGTTTTAAGAAGCATCAGAAATCCATTGCTACGATACGTAGACATCTGCAAACGCTATTTCCTAGCGAGCAAGTGTCGCATTCACATTCATTTGAAGTGTAGACGAGGAATACATAACACTTCGCAAATCATATTATATCTTACCATGAAACATAGAAATGAGATGCGATATCGCGTTTTAAGAAGCATTAGAACTCTTTTGCTACGATACGTAGACATCTGCAAACGCTATTTCCTTGCAAGGAAGTGTCGCATTTACATTCATTTGAATCGTAAACGAGGAATGCATAACACTTCGCAATGAATATTATATCTTATCATGAAACATAGATATGAGATGCAATATCTCGTTTTAAGAAGCATTTGAACTCTATTGCTACGATACGTAGACATCTGCAAACGCTATTTCCTTCCAAAGAAGTGTCGCATTTACATTCATTTGAAGTGTAGACGAGGAATACATAACACGTCGCGAATCATATTATATCTTACCATGAAACATAGAACTGAGATGCGATATCGCGTTTTAAGAAGCATCAGAAATCCATTGCTACGATACGTAGACATCTGCAAACGCTATTTCCTAGCGAGGAAGTGTCGCGTTCACATTCATTTGAAGTGTAGACGAGGAATACATAACACTTCGCAAATCATATTATATCTTACCATGAAACATAGAAATGAGACGCGATATCGCGTTTTAAGAAGCATTAGAACTCTTTTGCTACGATACGTAGACATCTGCAAACGCTATTTCCTTGCAAGGAAGTGTCGCATTTACATTCATTTGAATCGTAAACGAGGAATGCATAACACTTCGCAATGAATATTATATCTTATCATGAAACATAAATATGAGATGCAATATCTCGTTTTAAGAAGCATTTGAACTCTATTGCTACGATACGTAGACATCTGCAAACGCTATTTCCTTGCTAAGAAGTGTCGCATTTACATCCATTTGAAGTGTAGACGAGGAATACGTATTATTATATCTTACCATGAAACATAGAAATGAGATGCGACATCGCGTTCTAAGAAGCATTAGAACACTACTGCTACGATAGGTAGACACTTGCAATCGCTATTTCCTAGCGAGGAAGTATCGCATTCACATTCATTTGAAGTGTAGACGAGGAATACATAACACTCCGCAAATCATATTATATCTTACCATGAAACATAGAAATGTGATGCGATATCGCTTTTTAAGAATCATAAGAACTCTATTGCTACGATACGTAGACATCTGCAAACGCTATTTCCTTGCAAAGAAGTGTCGCATTTACATTCATTTGAAGTGTAGACGAGGAATACATAACACTTCGCAAACCATATTATATCTTACCATGAAACATAGAAATGAGATGCGACATCGCGTTCTAAGAAGCATTAGAACACTACTGCTACGATAGGTAGACATTTGCAAACGCTATTTACTTGCAAGGAAGTGTCGCATTTACATTCATTTGAAGTGTAGACGAGGAATACATAACACTCCGCAAATCATATTATATCTTACCATGAAACATAGAAATGTGATGCGATATAGCGTTTTAAGAATCATAAGAACTCTACTGCTACGATACGTAGACATCTGCAAACGCTATTTCCTAGCGAGGAAGTGTCGCATTTACATTCATTTGAAGTGTAGACGAGGAATACATAACACTTCGCAAACCATATTATATCTTACCATGAAACATAGAAATGAGATGCGACATCGCGTTCTAAGAAGCATTAGAACACTACTGCTACGATAGGTAGACACTTGCAAACGCTATTTCCTTGCAAGGAAGTGTCGCATTTACTTTCATTTGAAGTGTAGACGAGGAATACATAACACTTCGCAAATCATATTATATCTTACCATGAAACATAGAAATGAGATGCGACATCGCGTTCTAAGAAGCATTAGAACACTACTGCTACGATAGGTAGACATTTGCAAACGCTATTTCCTTGCAAGGAAGTGCCGCATTTACATTCATTTGAAGTGTAGACGAGGAATACATAACGCTCCGCAAATCATATTATATCTTACCATGAAACATAGAAATGAGATGCGATATCGCGTTTTAAGAATCATAAGAACTCTATTCCTACGATACGTAGACATCTGCAAACGCTAATTCCTTGCAAAGAAGTGTCGCATTTACATTCATTTGAAGTGTAGACGAGGAATACATAACATTTCGCAAATCATATTATATCTTACCATGAAACATAGAAATGAGATGCGATATCGCGTTTTAAGAATCATAAGAACTCTATTGCTACGATACGTAGATATCTGCAAACGCTATTTCCTTTCAAGGAAGTGTCGCATTTACATTCATTTGAAGTGTAGACGAGGAATACATAACACTCCGCAAATCATATTATATCTTACCATGAAACATAGAAATGAGATGCGATATAGCGTTTTAAGAATCATAAGAACTCTATTGCTACGATACGTAGACATCTTCAAACGCTATTTCCTTGCAAAGAAGTGTCGCATTTACATTCATTTGATGTGTAGACGAGGAATACATAACACTTCGCAAATCATATTATATCTTATCATGAAACATAGAAATGAGTTGCGATATCGCGTTTTAAGAAGCATTAGAACTCTACTGCTACGATACGTAGACATCTGCAAACGCTATTTCCTAGCGAGGAAGTGTCGCATTTACATTCATTTGAAGTGTAGACGAGGAATACATAACACTCCGCAAATCATATTATATCTTATCATGAAACATAGATATGAGATGCAATATCTCGTTTTAAGAAGCATTAGAACTCTATTGCTACGATACCTAGACATCTGCAGACGCTATTTCCTAGCAAGGAAGTGTCGCATTTACATTCATTTGAAGTGTAGACGAGGAATACATAACACTTCGCAAATCATATTATATCTTACCATGAAACATAGAAATGGGATGCGATATCGCGTTTTAAGGAGCACTAGAAAGCTATTGCTACGATACGTAGACATCTGCAAACGCTATTTCCTAGCGAGGAAGTATCGCATTCACATTCATTTGAAGTGTAGACGAGGAATACATAACACTTCGCAAATCATGTTATATCTTACCATGCAACATAGAAATGAGATGCGATATCGCGTTTTAAGAAGCATTAGAACACTATTGCTACGACAGGTAGACATTTGCAAACGCTATTTCCTTGCAAGGAAGTGCCGCATTTACATTCATTTGAAGTGTAGAGGAGGAATACATAACACTTCGCAAATCATATTACATCTTGCCATGAAACATAGAAATGCGATGCGATATCGCGTTTTAAGAAGCATTATAACTCTGTTGCTACGATACGTAGACATCGGCAAACGCTATTTCCTTGCAAGGAAGTGTCGCATTTACGTTCATTTGAATCGTAGACGAGGAATACATAACACTTCGCAAACCATATTATATCTTACCATGAAACATAGAAATGAGATGCGACATCGCGTTCTAAGAAGCATTAGAACACTACTGCTACGATAGGTAGACATTTGCAAACGCTATTTCCTTGCAAGGAAGTGCCGCATTTACATTCATTTGAAGTGTAGACGAGGAATACATAACACTCCGCAAATCATATTATATCTTACCATGAAACATAGAAATGAGATGCGATATCGCGTTTTAAGAATCATAAGAACTCTATTGCTACGATACGTAGACATCTGCAAACGCTATTTCCTTGCAAAGAAGTGTCCCATTTACATTCATTTGAAGTGTAGGCAAGGAATACATAACATTTCGCAAATCATATTATATCTTACCATGAAACATAGGAATGAGATGCGATATCGCGTTTTAAGAATCATAAGAACTCTATTGCTACGATACGTAGACATCTGCAAACGCTATTTCCTTTCAAGGAAGTGTCGCATTTACATTCATTTGAAGTGTAGACGAGGAATACATAACACTCCACAAATCATATTATATCTTATCATGAAACATAGAAATGAGTTGCGATATCGCGTTTTAAGAAGCATTAGAACTCTACTGCTACGATACGTAGACATCTGCAAACGCTATTTCCTAGCGAGGAAGTGTCGCATTCACATTCATTTGAAGTGTAGACGAGGAATACATAACACTCCGCAAATCATATTATATCTTACCACGAAACATAGAAATGTGATGCGATATCGCGTTCTAAGAATCATAAGAATCCTATTGCTACGATACGTAGACATCTGCAGACGCTATTTCCTTGCAAAGAAGTGTCGCATTTACATTCATTTGAAGTGTAGACGAGGAATACATAACACTTCGCAAATCATATTATATCGTACCATGAAACATAGAAATGAGATGCGATATCGCGTTTCAAGAATCATACGAACTCTATTGCTACGATACGTAGACATCTGCAAACGCTATTCCCTTGCAGAGAAGTGTCGCATTTACATTCATTTGAAGTGTAGACGAGGAATACATAACACTTCGCAAACCATATTACATCTTACCATGAAACATAGAAATGAGATGCGACATCGCGTTCTAAGAAGCATTAGAACACTACTGCTACGATAGGTAGACATTTGCAAACGCTATTTCCTTGCAAGGAAGTGTCGCATTTACATTCATTTGAAGTGTAGACGAGGAATACATAACACTCCGCAAATCATATTATATCTTACCATGAAACATAGAAATGTGATGCGATATAGCGTTTTAAGAATCATAAGAACTCTACTGCTACGATACGTAGACATCTGCAAACGCTATTTCCTAGCGAGGAAGTGTCGCATTTACATTCATTTGAAGTGTAGACGAGGAATACATAACACTTCGCAAACCATATTATATCTTACCATGAAACATAGAAATGAGATGCGACATCGCGTTCTATGAAGCATTAGAACACTACTGCTACGATAGGTAGACACTTGCAAACGCTATTTCCTTGCAAGGAAGTGCCGCATTTACATTCATTTGAAGTGTAGACGATGAATACATAACACTCCGCAAATCATATTATATCTTACCATGAAACATAGAAATGAGATGCGATATCGCGTTTTAAGAATCATAAGAACTCTATTGCTACGGTACGTAGACATCTGCAAACGCTATTTCCTTGCAAAGAAGTGTCGCATTTACATTCATTTGAAGTGTAGACGAGGAATACATAACATTTCGCAAATCATATTATATCTTACCATGAAACATAGAAATGAGATGCGATATCGCGTTTTAAGAATCATAAGAACTCAATTGCTACGATACGTAGACATCTGCAAACGCTATTTCCTTTCAAGGAAGTGTCGCATTTACATTCATTTGAAGTGTAGACGAGGAATACATAACACTCCACAAATCATATTATATCTTATCATGAAACATAGAAATGAGTTGCGATATCGCGTTTTAAGAAGCATTAGAACTCTACTGCTACGATACGTAGATATCTGCAAACGCTATTTCCTAGCGAGGAAGTGTCGCATTCACATTCATTTGATATGTAGAGGAGGAATACATAACACTTCGCAAATCATACTATATCTTATCATGAAACATAGAAATGAGTTGCGATATCGCGTTTTAAGAAGCATTAGAACTCTACTGCTACGATACGTAGAAATCTGCAAACGCAATTTCCTAGCGAGGAAGTGTCGCATTTACATTCATTTGAAGTGTAGACGAGGAATACATAACACTTCGCAAACCATATTATATCTTACCATGAAACATAGAAATGAGATGCGACATCGCGTTCTAAGAAGCATTAGAACATTACTGCTACGATAGGTAGACACTTGCAAACGCTATTTCCTTGCAAGGAAGTGTCGCATTTACATTCATTTGAAGTGTAGACGAGGAATACATAACACTTCGCAAATCATATTATATCTTACCATGAAACATAGAAATGAGATGCGACATCGCGTTCTAAGAAGCATTAGAACACTACTGCTACGATAGGTAGACATTTGCAAACGCTATGTCCTTGCAAGGAAGTGCCGCATTTACATTCATTTGAAGTGTAGACGAGGAATACATAACACTCCGCAAATCATATTATATCTTACCATGAAACATAGAAATGAGATGCGATATCGCGTTTTAAGAATCATAAGAACTCTATTGCTACGATACGTAGACATCTGCAAACGCTATTTCCTTGCAAAGAAGTGTCCCATTTACATTCATTTGAAGTGTAGGCAAGGAATACATAACATTTCGCAAATCATATTATATCTTACCATGAAATATAGAAATGAGATGCGATATCGCGTTTTAAGAATCATAAGAACTCTATTGCTACGATACGTAGACATCTGCAAACGCTATTTCCTTTCAAGGAAGTGTCGCATTTACATTCATTTGAAGTGTAGACGAGGAATACATAACACTCCACAAATCATATTATATCTTATCATGAAACATAGAAATGAGTTGCGATATCGCGTTTTAAGAATCATAAGAACTCTATTGCTACGATACGTAGACATCTGCAAACGCTATTTCCTTGCAAGCAAGTGTCGCATTTACATTCATTTGATGTGTAGACGACGGATACATAACACTTCGCAAATCATATTATACCTTACCATGAAACATAGAAATGAGATGCGATATCGCGTTTTAAGAATCATAAGAACTCTATTGCTACGATACGTAGACATCTGCTATCGCTATTTCCTTGCGAGGAAGTGTCGCATTCACATTCATTTGAAGTGTAGACGAGGAATACATAACACTCCGCAAATCATATTATATCTTACCACGAAACATAGAAATGTGATGCGATATCGCGTTTTAAGAATCATAAGAATCCTATTGCTACGATACGTAGACATCTGCAGACGCTATTTCCTTGCAAAGAAGTGTCGCATTTACATTCATTTGAAGTGTAGACGAGGAATACATAACACTCCACAAACCATATTATATCTTACCATGAAACATAGAACTGAGATGCGATATCGCGTTTTAAGAAGCATCAGAAATCCATTGCTACGATACGTAGACATCTGCAAACGCTATTTCCTTGCAAAGAAGTGTCGCATTTACATTCATTTGAATTGTAGACGAGGAATACATAACACTTCGCAAACCATATTATATCTTACCATGAAACATAGAAATGAGATGCGACATCGCGTTCTAAGAAGCATTAGAACACTACTGCTACGATAGGTAGACATTTGCAAACGCTATTTCCTTGCAAGGAAGTGTCGCATTTACATTCATTTGAAGTGTAGACGAGGAATACATAACACTCCGCAAATCATATTATATCTTACCATGAAACATAGAAATGTGATGCGATATAGCGTTTTAAGAATCATAAGAACTCTACTGCTACGATACGTAGACATCTGCAAACGCTATTTCCTAGCGAGGAAGTGTCGCATTTACATTCATTTGAAGTGTAGACGAGGAATACATAACACTTCGCAAACCATATTATATCTTACCATGAAACATAGAAATGAGATGCGATATCGCGTTTTAAGAATCATAAGAACTCTATTGCTACGATACGTAGACATATGCAAACGCTATTTCCTTGCAAGGAAGTGTCGCATTTACATTCATTTGAAGTGTAGACGAGGAATACATAACACTCCGCAAATCATATTATATCTTACCATTAAACATAGAAATGAGATGCAATATCGCGTTTTAAGATTCATAATAACTCTATTGCAACGATACGTAGACATCTGCAAACGCTATTTCCTTGCAAAGAGGTGTCGCATTTACATTCATTTGAAGTGTAGACGAGGAATACATAACACTTCGCAAACCATATTATATCTTACCATGAAACATAGAAATGAGATGCGACATCGCGTTCTAAGAAGCATTAGAACACTACTGCTACGATAGGTAGACATTTGCAAACGCTATTTCCTTGCAAGGAAGTGTCGCATTTACATTCATTTGAAGTGTAGACGAGGAATACATAACACTCCGCAAATCATATTATATCTTACCATGAAACATAGAAATGTGATGCGATATAGCGTTTTAAGAATCATAAGAACTCTACTGCTACGATACGTAGACATCTGCAAACGCTATTTCCTAGCGAGGAAGTGTCGCATTTACATTCATTTGAAGTGTAGACGAGGAATACATAACACTTCGCAAACCATATTATATCTTACCATGAAACATAGAAATGAGATGCGACATCGCGTTCTAAGAAGCATTAGAACACTACTGCTACGATAGGTAGACACTTGCAAACGCTATTTCCTTGCAAGGAAGTGTCGCATTTACATTCATTTGAAGTGTAGACGAGGAATACATAACACTTCGCAAATCATATTATATCGTACCATGAAACATAGAAATGAGATGCTATATCGCGTTTCAAGAATCATAAGAACTCTTTTGCAACGATACGTAGACATCTGCAAACGCTATTCCCTTGCAGAGAAGTGTCGCATTTACATTCATTTGAAGTGTAGACGAGGAATACATAACACTACGCAAATCATATTATATCTTACCATGAAACATAGAAATGAGATGCGATATTGCGTTTTAAGAATCATAAGAACTCTATTGCAACGATACGTAGACATCTGCAAACGCTATTTCCTTGCAAAGAAGTGTCGCATTTACATTCATTTGAAGTGTAGACGAGGAATACATAACACTCCGCAGATCATATTATATCTTACCATGAAACATAGAAATGTGATGCGATATCGCGTTTTAAGAATCATAAGAACTCTATTGCAACGATACGTAGACATCTGCAAACGCTATTTCCTTGCAAAGAAGTGTCGCATTTACATCCATTCGATGTGTAGACGAGGAATACATAACACATCGCAAATCATATTATATCTTACCATGAAACATAGAACTGAGATGCGATATCGCGTTTTAAGAAGCAATAGAACTCTATTGCTACGATACGTAGACATCTGCAAACGCTATTCCCTTGCAGAGAAGTGTCGCATTTACATTCATTTGAAGTGTAGACGAGGAATACATAACACTACGCAAATCATATTATATCTTACCATGAAACATAGAAATGAGATGCGATATAGCCTTTTAAGAATCATAAGAACTCTATTGCAACGATACATAGACATCTGCAAACGCTATTTCCTTGCAAAGAAGTGTCGCATTTACATTCATTTGAAGTGTAGGCGAGGAATACATAACACTTCGCAAATCATATTATATCTTACCATGAAACATAGAAATGAGATGCGATATCGCGTTTTAGGAAGCATTAGAACTCTATTGCTACGATACGTAGACATCTGCAAACGCTATTTCCTTGCAAAGAAGTGTCGTATTTACATTCATTTGAAGTGTAGACGAGGAATACATAACACTTCGCAAATCATATTATATCTTACCATGAAACATAGAACTGGGATGTGATACCGCGTTTTAAGAAGCATCAGAAATCCATTGCTACGATACGTAGACATCTGCAAACGCTATTTCCTTGCAAGGAAGTTCGCATTTACATTCATTTGAAGTGTAGACGAGGAATACATAACAGTCCGCAGATCATATTATATCTTACCATGAAACATAGAAATGTGATGCGATATCGCGTTTTAAGAATCATAAGAACTCTGTTGCAACGATACGTAGACATCTGCAAACGCTATTTCCTTGCAAAGAAGTGTCGCATTTACATCCATTTGAAGTGTAGAAGAGGAATACACAACACTTCGCAAATCATATTATATCTTACCATGAAACATAGAAATGAGATGCGATATCGCGTTTTAAGAAGCATTAGAACTCTATTGCTACGATACGTAGACATCTGCAAACGCTATTTCCTTGCAAGGAAGTGCCGCATTTACATTCATTTGAATCGTAGACGAGGAATGCATAACACTTCGCAATGAATATTATATCTTATCATGAAACATAGATATGAGATGCAATATCTCGTTTCAAGAAGCATTTGAACTCTATTGCTACGATACGTAGACATCTGCAAACGCTATTTCCTAGCGAGGAAGTGTCGCATTTACATTCATTTGAAGTGTAGACGAGGAATACATAACACTTCGCAAACCATATTATATCTTACCATGAAACATAGAAATGAGATGCGATATCGCGGTTTAAGAAGCATCAGAAATCCATTGCTACGATACGTAGACATCTGCAAACGCTATTTCCTTGCAAAGAAGTGTCGCATTTACATTCATTTGAAGTGTAGACGAGGAATACATAACACTTCGCAAATCATATTATATTTTACCATGAAATATAGAAATGAGATGCGATATCGCGCTTTAAGAATCATAAGAACTCTATTGCTACGATACGTAGACATCTGCAAACGCTATTTCCTTGCAAAGAAGTGTCGCATTTACATTCATTTGAAGTGTAGACGAGGAATACATAACACTACACAAATCATATTATATCTTACCATGAAACATAGAAATGAGATGCGATATCGCGTTTTAAGAAGCATCAGAAATCCATTGCTACGATACGTAGACATCTGCAAACGCTATTTCCTTGCAAAGAAGTGTCGCATTTACATTCATTTGAAGTGTAGACGAGGAATACATAACACTTCGCAAATCATATTATATCTTACCATGAAACATAGAAATGAGATGCGATATCGCGGTTTAAGAAGCATCAGAAATCCATTGCTACGATACGTAGACATCTGCAAACGCTATTTCCTAGCGAGGAAGTGTCGCATTCACATTCATTTGAAGTGTAGACGAGGACTACATAACACTTAGAAAATCATATTATATCTTACCATGAAACATAGAAATGAGATGTGATATCGCGTTTTAAGAAGCATTAGAACCCTATTGCTACGATACGTAGACATCTACAAACGCTATTTCCTAGCAAGGAAGTGTCGCGTTTACATTCATTTGAAATGTAGACGAGGAGTACATAACAGTCCGCAAATCATATTATATCTTACCATGAAACATAGAAATGAGATGCGATATCGCGTTTTAAGAATCATAAGAACTCTATTGCTACGATACGTAGACATCTGCAAACGCTATTTCCTTGCAAGCAAGTGTCGCATTTACATTCATTTGATGTGTAGACGACGGATACATAACACTTCGCAAATCATATTATACCTTACCATGAAACATAGAAATGAGATGCGATATCGCGTTTTAAGAATCATAAGAACTCTATTGCTACGATACGTAGACATCTGCTATCGCTATTTCCTTGCAAGGAAGTGTCGCATTTACTTTCATTTGAATCGTAGACGAGGAATGCATAACACTTCGCAATGAATATTATATCTTATCATGAAACATAGATATGAGATGCAATATCTCGTTTTAAGAAGCATTAGAACTCTATTGCTACGATACCTAGACATCTGCAGACGCTACTTCCTAGCAAGGAAGTGTCGCATTTACATTCATTTGAAGTGTAGACGAGGAATACATAACACTTCGCAAATCATATTATATCTTACCATGAAACATAGAAATGGGATGCGATATCGCGTTTTATGAAGCACTAGAAAGCTATTGCTACGATACGTAGACATCTGCAAACGCTATTTCCTTGCAAGGAAGTGTCGCATTTACATTCATTTGATGTGTAGACGAGGAATACATAACACTTCGCAAATCATATTATATCTTACCATGAAACATAGAAATGAGATGCGATATCTCGTTTTAAGGATCATAAGAACTCTATTGCTACGATACGTAGACATCTGCAAACGCTATTTCCTTGCAAAGAAGTGTCGCATTTACATTCATTTGAATCGTAGACGAGGAACGCATAACACTTCGCAATGAATATTATATCTTATCATGAAACATAGATATGAGATGCAATATCTCGTTTTATGAAGCATTAGAACTCTATTGCTACGATACATAGACATCTGCAGACGCTATTTCCTTGCAAGGAAGTGCCACATTTACATTCATTTGAAGTGTAGAGGAGGAATACATAACACTTCGCAAATCATATTACATCTTACCATGAAACATAGAAATGCGATGCGATATCGCGTTTTAAGAAGCATTAGAACTCTGTTACTACGATACGTAGACATCTGCAAACGCTATTTCCTTGCAAGGAAGTGTCGCATTTACGTTCATTTGAATCGTAGACGAGGAATGCATAACACTTCGCAATGAATATTATATCTTATCATGAAACATAGATATGAGATGCAATATCTCGTTTTAAGAAGCATTAGAACTCTATTGCTACGATACCTAGACATCTGCAGACACTATTTCCTAGTAAGGAAGTGTCGCATTTACATTCATTTGAAGTGTAGACGAGGAATACATGACACTTCGCAAATCATATAATATCTTACCATGAAACATAGAAATGAGATGCGATATCGCGTTTTAAGAATCATAAGAACTCTATTGCTACGATACGTAGACATCTGCAAACGCTATTTCCTTGCAAGGAAGTGTCGCATTTACATTCATTTGATGTGTAGACGAGGAATACATAACACTCCGCAAACCATATTATATCTTACCATGAAACATAGAAATGAGATGCGATATAGCGTTTTAAGAATTATAAGAACTCTATTGCAACGATACGTAGACATCTGCAAACGCTATTTCCTTGCAAAGAAGTGTCGCATTTAGATTCATTTGAAGTGTAGACGAGGAATACATAAGACTTCGCAAATCATATTATATCTTACCATGAAACATAGAAATGAGATGCGATATCGCGTTTTAAGTATCATAAGAACTCTATTGCTACGATACGTAGACATCTGCAAACGCTATTTCCTTGCAAAGAAGTGTCGCATTTAGATTCATTTGAAGTGTAGACGAGGAATACATAAGACTTCGCAAATCATATTATATCTTACCATGAAACGTAGAAATGAGATGCGATATCGCGTTTTAAGGATCATAAGAACTCTATTGCTACGATACGTAGACATCTGCAAACGCTATTTCCTTGCAAAGAAGTGTCGCATTTACATTCATTTGAATCGTAGACGAGGAATGCACAACACTTCGCAATGAATATTATATCTTATCATGAAACATAGATATGAGATGCAATATCTCGTTTTAAGAAGCATTAGAACTCTATTGCTACTATACCTAGACATCTGCAGACGCTATTTCCTAGCAAGGAAGTGTCCCATTTACATTCATTTGAAGTGTAGACGAGGAATACATAACACTTCGCAAATCATATTATATCTTACCATGAAACATAGAAATGAGATGCGATATCGCGCTTTAAGAATCATAAGAACTCTATTGCTACGATACGTAGACATCTATAAACGCTATTTCCTTGCAAAGAAGTGTCGCATTTACATTCATTTGAAGTGTAGACGAGGAATACATAACACTACGCAAATCATATTATATCTTACCATGAAACATAGAAATGAGATGCGATATCGCGTTTTAACCCTTTTAGTGCCGGACGACGATATATCGTCGTTTGCTACACTTGCCAGAAGTGCCAACGACGATATATCGTCGTGCGTGTAATAACGTGTTACTCTTCGCATTGCGAGACAACTTTATCTGTTAATAAATTTATAAATGATCTAATTTGATTGTAGATAATCAAATTTCGTTGACAAAGAATTTGTAAACCGATTTGGGTCTGACATTTTACACATTCTATACCGGAGTGTGCTGGGAACCAGTTTACGCTGGAGCGATAAAGTGGACACACGACGCCTGACTCTCTTGTAGCCCCGAATTTGAAATATTTATGATAATTATCTGAGAGTTCGTACGCCACGACTTCATCGAGGCTAAGATCCTTCTTTCAAAATTTTGTTTCAGCAATGTTGTAGTACCTATACCAACTGCTTGTCTTGCAGCAGATAAAATCCGATTATCGCCCGCACTATGCAATCGATCTCTTCTTTTATTTTTGTTATGTAATATTGTTTATTTTGTTATATAATACATTTGAAATCCAAAATATATACTTCATAACAATTGGTCTATATAGAATTATGATGAAAAGATGGCTCCTTGTATGCGCAAATACGTTTTGAAAGAGAGAACTCCACGTTTACTTTTTCTTATCGAGATTTTATCTTTGTTATTTATATAATTTTAAATGAGTAAAGAAAAACTAGTGTCATTGTTTTGTTCTCTGTTTCATCCTTAGTATACTGCTTTTTGAATTATGTAAATACTTTTTCTCGTTTGGTTTTTATGAGTATTTTCCCAAACCCTAGTAAAACTGTGAAATTCGGCCGGTTATTCTCGCATAGGCACCTCTTTTTCGTCCGGCACTAAAAGGGTTAAGAAACATTAGAACTCTATTGCTACGATACCTAGACATCTGCAGACGCTATTTCCTTGCAAGGAAGTGTCGCATTTACATTCATTTGAATCGTAGACGAGGAATACATAACACTTCGCAAATCATATTATATCTTACCATGAAACATAGAACTGAGATGCGATATCGCGTTTTAAGAAGCATCAGAAATCCATTGCTACGATACGTAGACATCTGCAAACGCTATTTCCTAGCGAGGAAGTGTCGCATTCACATTCATTTGAAGTGTAGACGAGGAATACATAACACTTCGCAAATCATATTATATCTTACCATGAAACATAGAAATGAGATGCGATATCGCGTTTTAAGAAGCATTAGAACTCTATTGCTACGATACGTAGACATCTGCAAACGCTATTTCCTTGCAAGGAAGTGTCGCATTTACATTCATTTGATGTGTAGACGAGGAATACATAACACTTCGCAAATCATATTATATCTTACCATGAAACATAGAAATGAGATGCGCTATCGCGTTTTAAGAAGCATTATAACTCTATTGCTACGATACGTAGACATCTGCAAACGCTATTTCCTTGCAAGGATGTGTCGCATTTAAATTCATTTGAATCGTAGACCAGGAATGCATAACAGTTCGCAATGAATATTATATCTTATCATGAAACGTAGATATGAGATGCAATATCTCGTTTTAAGAAGCATTTGAACTCTATTACTTCGATACGTAGACATCTGCAAACGCTATTTCCTTGCAAGGAAGTGTCGCATTTACACTCATTTGAAGTGTAGACGAGGAATACATAACACTTCGCAAATCATATTATATTTTACCATGAAACATAGAAATGAGATGCGATATCGCGTTTTAAGAATCATAAGAACTATATTGCTACGATACGTAGACATCTGCAAACGCTATTTCCTTGCAAGCAAGTGTCGCATTTACATTCATTTGAATCGTAGACGAGGAATGCATAACACTTCGCAATGAATATTATATCTTATCATGAAACATAGATATGAGATGCAATATCTCGTTTTAAGAAGCATTAGAACTCTATTGCCAGGATACCTAGACATCTGCAGACGCTATTTCCTAGCAAGGAAGTGTCGCATTTACATTCATTTGAAGTGTAGACGAGGAGTACATAACACTTCGCAAATCATATTATATCTTACCATGAAACATAGAAATGGGATGCGATATCGCGTTTTAAGAAGCACTAGAAAGCTATTGCTACGATACGTAGACATCTGCAAACGCTATTTCCTAGCGAGGAAGTATCGCATTCACATTCATTCGAAGTGTAGACGAGGAATACATAACACTTCGCAAATCACGTTATATCTTACCATGCAACATAGAAATGAGATGCGATATCGCGTTTTAAGAAGCATTAGAACACTATTGCTACGACAGGTAGACATTTGCAAACGCTATTTCCTCGCAAGGAAGTGCCGCATTTACATTCATTTGAAGTGTAGAGGAGGAATACATAACACTTCGCAATGAATATTATATCTTATCATGAAACACAGATATGAGATGCAATATCTCGTTTTAAGAAGCATTAGAACTCTATTGCTACGATACCTAGACATCTGCAGACGCTATTTCCTAGCAAGGAAGTGTCGCATTTACATTCATTTGAAGTGTAGACGAGGAATACATGACACTTCGCAAATCATATAATATCTTACCATGAAACATAGAAATGAGATGCGATATCGCGTTTTGAGAATCGTAAGAACAATATTGCTACGATACGTAGACATCTGCAAACGCTATTTCCTTGCAAGGAAGTGTCGCATTTACATTCATTTGATGTGTAGACGAGGAACACATAACACTTCGCAAATCATATTATATCTTACCATGAAACATAGAAATGAGATGCGATATCGCGTTTTAAGAAGCATTAGAACACTATTGCTACGATACGTAGACATCTGCAAACGCTATTTCCTTGCAAGGAAGTGTCGCATTTACATTCAATTGAATCGTAGACGAGGAATACATAACACTTCGCAATGAATATTATATCTTATCATGAAACATAGATATGAGATGCAATATCTCGTTTTAAGAAGCATTTGAACTCTATTACTTCGATACGTAGACATCTGCAAACGCTATTTCCTTGCAAGGAAGTGTCGCATTTACATTCATTTGATGTGTAGACGAGGAATACATAACACTTCGCAAATCATATTATATCTTACCATGAAACTTAGAAATGAGATGCGACATCGCGTTCTAAGAAGCATTAGAACACTACTGCTACGATAGGTAGACATTTGCAAACGTTATTTCCTTGCAAGGAAGCGTCGCATTTACATTCATTTGAAGTGTAGACGAGGAATACATAACACTCCGCAAATCATATTATATCTTACCATGAAACATAGAAATGAGATGCGATATAGCGCTTTAAGAATCATAAGAACTCTATTGCAACGATACGTAGACATCTGCAAACGCTATTTCCTTGCAAAGAAGTGTCGCATTTACATTCATTTGATGTGTAGACGAGGAATACATAACACTTCGCAAATCATATTATATCTTACCATGCTACATAGAAATGAGTTGCGATATCGCGCTATAAGAATCATAAGAACTCTATTGCTACGATACGTAGACATCTGCAAACGCCATTTCCTTGCAAAGAAGTGTCGCATTTACATTCATTTGAAGTGTAGACGAGGAATACATAACACTACGCAAATCATATTATATTTTACCATGAAACATAGAAATGAGATGCGATATCGCGTTTTGAGAATCATAAGAACTCTATTGCTACGATACGTAGACATCTGCAAACGCTATTTCCTTGCAAGGAAGTGTCGCATTTACATTCATTTGAAGTGTAGACGAGGAATACATAACACTCCGCAAATCATTTTATATCTTACCATGAAACATAGAAATGAGATGCGATATAGCGTTTTAAGAATCATAAGAACTCTATTGCAACGATACTTAGACATCTGCAAACGCTATTTCCTTGCAAAGAAGTGTCGCATTTAGATTCATTTGAAGTGTAGACGAGGAATACATAACACTTCGCAAATCATATTATATCTTACCATGAAACATAGAAATGAGATGCGATATCGCGTTTTAAGAAGCATCAGAAATCCATTGCTACGATACGTAGACATCTGCAAACGCTATTTCCTAGCGAGGAAGTGTCGCATTCACATTCATTTGAAGTGTAGACGAGGACTACATAACACTTAGAAAATCATATTATATCTTACCATGAAACATAGAAATGAGATGCGATATCGCGTTTTAAGAAGCATTAGAACTCTATTGCTACGATACGTAGACATCTACAAACGCTATTTCCTAGCAAGGAAGTGTCGCGTTTACATTCATTTGAAATGTAGACGAGGAATACATAACAGTCCGCAAATCATATTATATCTTACCATGAAACATAGAAATGAGATGCGATATCGCGTTTTAAGGATCATAAGAACACTATTGCTACGATACGTGGACATCTGCTAACGCTATTTCCTTGCAAAGAAGTGTCGCATTTACATTCATTTGATGTGTAGACGAGGAATACATAACACTTCGCAAATCATATTATATCTTACCATGCTACATAGAAATGAGTTGCGATATCGCGCTATAAGAATCATAAGAACTCTATTGCTACGATACGTAGACATCTGCAAACGCCATTTCCTTGCAAAGAAGTGTCGCATTTACATTCATTTGAAGTGTAGACGAGGAATACATAACACTACGCAAATCATATTATATTTTACCATGAAACATAGAAATGAGATGCGATATCGCGTTTTGAGAATCATAAGAACTCTATTGCTACGATACGTAGACATCTGCAAACGCTATTTCCTTGCAAGGAAGTGTCGCATTTACATTCATTTGAAGTGTAGACGAGGAATACATAACACTCCGCAAATCATTTTATATCTTACCATGAAACATAGAAATGAGATGCGATATAGCGTTTTAAGAATCATAAGAACTCTATTGCAACGATACTTAGACATCTGCAAACGCTATTTCCTTGCAAAGAAGTGTCGCATTTAGATTCATTTGAAGTGTAGACGAGGAATACATAACACTTCGCAAATCATATTATATCTTACCATGAAACATAGAAATGAGATGCGATATCGCGTTTTAAGAAGCATCAGAAATCCATTGCTACGATACGTAGACATCTGCAAACGCTATTTCCTAGCGAGGAAGTGTCGCATTCACATTCATTTGAAGTGTAGACGAGGACTACATAACACTTAGAAAATCATATTATATCTTACCATGAAACATAGAAATGAGATGCGATATCGCGTTTTAAGAAGCATTAGAACTCTATTGCTACGATACGTAGACATCTACAAACGCTATTTCCTAGCAAGGAAGTGTCGCGTTTACATTCATTTGAAATGTAGACGAGGAATACATAACAGTCCGCAAATCATATTATATCTTACCATGAAACATAGAAATGAGATGCGATATCGCGTTTTAAGGATCATAAGAACACTATTGCTACGATACGTGGACATCTGCTAACGCTATTTCCTTGCAAAGAAGTGTCGCATTTACATTCATTTGAATCGTAGACGAGGAATGCATAACACATCGCAATGAATAATATATCTTATCATGAAACATAGATATGAGATGCAATATCTCGTTTTAAGAAGCATTAGAACTCTATTGCTACGATACCTAGACATCTGCAGACGCTATTTCCTAGCAAGGAAGTGTCGCATTTACATTCATTTGAAGTGTAGACGAGGAATACATAACACTTCGCAAATCATATTATATCTTACCATAAAACATAGAAATGGGATGCGATATCGCGTTTTAAGGAGCACTAGAAAGCTATTGCTACGATACGTAGACATCTGCAAACGCTATTTCCTAGCGAGGAAGTATCGCATTCACATTCATTTGAAGTGTAGACGAGGAATACATAACACTTCGCAAATCATGTTATATCTTACCATGCAACATAGAAATGAGATGCGATATCGCGTTTTAAGAAGCATTAGAACACTATTGCTACGACAGGTAGACATTTGCAAACGCTATTTCCTTGCAAGGAAGTGCCGCATTTACATTCATTTGAAGTGTAGAGGAGGAATACATAACGCTTCGCAAATCATATTACATCTTACCATGAAACATAGAAATGCGATGCGATATCGCGTTTTAAGAAGCATTATAACTCTGTTGCTACGATACGTAGACATCTGCAAACGCTATTTCCTTGCAAGGAAGTGTCGCATTTACGTTCATTTGAATCGTAGACGAGGAATGCATAACACTTCGCAATGAATATTATATCTTATCATGAAACATAGATATGAGATGCAATATCTCGTTTTAAGAAGCATTAGAACTCTATTGCTACGATACCTAGACATCTGCAGACGCTATTTCCTAGCAAGGAAGTGTCGCATTTACATTCACTTGAAGTGTAGACGAGGAATACATGACACTTCGCAAATCATATAATATCTTACCATGAAACATAGAAATGAGATGCGATATCGCGTTTTGAGAATCATAAGAACTCTATTGCTACGATACGTAGACATCTGCAAACGCTATTTCCTTGCAAGGAAGTGTCGCATTTACATTCATTTGAATCGTAGACGAGGAATGCATAACACTTCGCAATGAATATTACATCTTACCATGAAGCATAGAAATGAGATGCGATATCGCGCTTTAAGAAGCATTAGAAATCTATTGCTGCGAGACGTAGACATCTGCAAACGCTATTTCCTTGCAAGGAAGTGTCGCATTTTTATTCATTTGAATCGTAGACGAGGAATGCATAACACTTCGCACTGAATATTATTTCTTATCATGAAACATAGATATGAGATGCAATATCTCGTTTTAAGAAGCATTTGAACTCTATTGCTTCGATACGTAGACATCCGCAAACGCTATTTCCTTGCAAGGAAGTGTCGCATTTACATTCATTTGAAGTGTAGACGAGGAATACATAACACTTCGCAAATCATATTACATCTTACCATGAAACATAGAAATGAGATGCGATATCGCGTTTTAACCCTTTTAGTGCCGGACGACGATATATCGTCGTTTGCTACACTTGCCAGAAGTGCCAACGACGATATATCGTCGTGCGTGTGATAACGTGTTACTCTTCGCATTGCGAGACAACTTTATCTGTTAATAAATTTATAAATGATCTAATTTGATTGTAAATAATCAAATTTCGTTGACAAAGAATTTGTAAACCGATTGGGGTCTGACATTTTACACATTCTATACCGGAGTGTGGTGGGAACCTGTTTACGCTGGAGCGATAAAGTGGACACACGACGCCTGACTCTCTTGTAGCCCCGAATTTGAAATATTTATGATAATTATCTGAGAGTTCGTACGCCACGACTTCATCGAGGCTAAGATCCTTCTTTCAAAATTTTGTTTCAGCAATGTTGTAGTACCTGTACCAACTGCTTGTCTTGCAGCAGATAAAATCCGATTATCGCCCGCACTATGCAATCGATCTCTTCTTTTATTTTTGTTATGTAATATTGTTTACATTGTTATATAATACATTTGAAATCCAAAATATATACTTCATAACAATTGGTCTATATAGAATTATGATGAAAAGATGGCTCCTTGTATGCGCAAATACGTTTTGAAGGAGAGAACTCAACGTTTACTTTTTCTTATGGAGATTTTATCTTTGTTATTTATATAATTTTAAATGAGAAAAGAAAAACTAGTGTCATTGTTTTGTTCTCTGTTTCATCCTTAGTATACTGCTTTTTGAATTATGTAAATACTTTTTCTCGTTTGGTTTTTATGAGTATTTTCCCAAACCCTAGTAAAACTGTGAAATTCGGCCGGTTATTCTCGCATAGGCACCTCTTTTTCGTCCGGCACTAAAAGGGTTAAGAAACATTAGAACTCTATTGCTACGATACCTAGACATTTGCAGACGCTATTTCCTTGCAAGGAAGTGTCGCATTTACATTCATTTGAATCGTAGACGAGGAATGCATAACACTTCGCAATGAATATTATATCTTATCATGAAACATAGATATGTGATGCAATATCTCGTTTAAGAAGTATTAGAACTCTATTGCTACGATACCTAGACATCTGCAGACGCTATTTCCTAGCAAGGAAGTGTCGCATTTACATTCATTTGAAGTGTAGACGAGGAATACATAACACTTCGCAAATCATATTATATCTTACCATGAAACATAGAAATGGGATGCGATATCGCGTTTTAAGAAGCACTAGAAAGCTATTGCTACGATACGTAGACATCTGCAAACGCTATTTCCTAGCGAGGAAGTATCGCATTCACATTCATTTGAAGTGTAGACGAGGAATACATAACACTTCGCAAATCATGTTATATCTTACCATGCAACATAGAAATGAGATGCGATATAGCGTTTTAAGAAGCATTAGAACACTATTGCTACGACAGGTAGACATTTGCAAACGCTATTTCCTTGCAAGGAAGTGCCGCATTTACATTCATTTGAAGTGTAGAGGAGGAATACATAACACTTCGCAAATCATATTACATCTTACCATGAAACATAGAAATGCGATGCGATATCGCGTTTTAAGAAGCATTAGAACTCTGTTGCTACCATACGTAGACATCTGCAAACGCTATTTCCTTGCAAGGAAGTGTCGCATTTACGTTCATTTGAATCGTAGACGAGGAATGCATAACACTTCGCAATGAATATTATATCTTATCGTGAAACATAGATATGAGATGCAATATCTCGTTTTAAGAAGCATTAGAACTCTATTGCTACGATACCTAGACATCTGCAGACGCTATTTCCTTGCAAGGAAGTGTCGCATTTACATTCATTTGATGTGTAGACGAGGAATACATAACACTTCGCAAATCATATTATATCTTACCATGAAACATAGAAATGAGATGCGATATCGCGTTTTAAGAAGCATTAGAACACTATTGCTACGATACGTAGACATCTGCAAACGCTATTTCCTTGCAAGGAAGTGTCGCATTTACATTCATTTGAAGTGTAGACGAGGAATACATAACACTCCGCAAATCATATTATATCTTACCATGAAACATAGAAATGAGATGCGATATAGCGTTTTAAGAATCATAAGAACTCTATTGCAACGGTACGTAGACATCTGCAAACGCTATTTCCTTGCAAAGAATTGTCGCATTTAAATTCATTTGAAGTGTAGACGAGGAATACATAACACTGTGCAAATCATATTATATCTTACCATGAAACATAGAAATGAGATGCGATATCGCGCTTTAAGAATCATAAGAACTCTATTGCTACGATACGTAGACATCTGCAAACGCTATTTCCTTGCAAAGAAGTGTCGCATTTACATTCATTTGAAGTGTAGACGAGGAATACATAACACTACGCAAATCATATTATATCTTACCATGAAACATAGAAATGAGATGCGATATCGCGTTTTGAGAATCATAAGAACTCTATTGCTACAATACGTAGACATCTGCAAACGCTATTTCCTTGCAAGGAAGTGTCGCATTTACATTCATTTGAAGTGTAGACGAGGAATACATAACACTCCCCAAATCATATTATATCTTACCATGAAACATAGAAATGAGATGCGATATCGCGTTTTAAGAAGCATCAGAAATCCATTGCTACGATACGTAGACATCTGCAAACGCTATTTCCTTGCAAGGAAGTGTCGCATTTACATTCATTTGAAGTGTAGACGAGGAATACATAACACTCCGCAAATCATATTATATCTTACCATGAAACATAGAAATGAGATGCGATATAGCGTTTTAAGAAGCATTAGAACTCTATTGCTACGATACGTAGACATCTGCAAACGCTATTTCCTTGCAAGGAAGTGTCGCATTTACATTCATTTGAATCGTAGACGAGGAATGCATAACACTTCGCAATGAATATTATATCTTATCATGAAACATAGATATGAGATGCAATATCTCGTTTTAAGAAGCATTTGAACTCTATTACTTCGATACGTAGACATCTGCAAACGCTATTTCCTTGCAAGGAAGTGTCGCATTTACATTCATTTGAATCGTAGACGAGGAATGCATAACACTTCGCAATGAATATTATATCTTATCATGAAACATAGATATGAGATGCAATATCTCGTTTTAAGAAGCATTTGAACTCTATTACTTCGATACGTAGACATCTGCAAACGCTATTTCCTTGCAAGGAAGTGTCGCATTTACACTCATTTGAAGTGTAGACGAGGAATACATAACACTTCGCAAATCATATTATATCTTACCATGAAACTTAGAAATGAGATGCGACATCGCGTTCTAAGAAGCATTAGAACACTACTGCTACGATAGGTAGACATTTGCAAACGCTATTTCCGTGCAAGGAAGTGTCGCATTTACATTCATTTGAAGTGTAGACGAGGAATACGTAACACTTCGCAAATCATATTATATCTTACCATGAAACATAGAAATGAGATGCGATATCGCGTTTTAAGAAGCATCAGAAATCCATTGCTACGATACGTAGACATCTGCAAACGCTATTTCCTAGCGAGGAAGTGTCGCATTCACATTCATTTGAAGTGTAGACGAGGACTACATAACACTTAGAAAATCATATTATATCTTACCATGAAACATAGAAATGAGATGCGATATCGCGTTTTAAGAAGCATTAGAACTCTATTGCTACGATACGTAGACATCTACAAACGCTATTTCCTAACAAGGAAGTGTCGCGTTTACATTCATTTGAAATGTAGACGAGGAATACATAACAGTCCGCAAATCATATTATATCTTACCATGAAACATAGAAATGTGATGCGATATCGCATTTTAAGAATCATAAGAACTCTATTGCTACGATACGTAGACATCTGCAAACGCTATTTCCTTGCAAGCAAGTGTCGCATTTACATTCATTTGATGTGTAGACGACGGATACATAACACTTCGCAAATCATATTACACCTTACCATGAAACATAGAAATGAGATGCGATATCGCGTTTTAAGAATCATAAGAACTCTATTGCTACGATACGTAGACATCTGCAATCGCTATTTCCTTGCAAGGAAGTGTCGCATTTACTTTCATTTGAATCGTAGACGAGGAATGCATAACACTTCGCAATGAATATTACATCTTACCATGAAGCATAGAAATGAGATGCGATATCGCGCTTTAAGAAGCATTAGAAATCTATTGCTGCGAGACGTAGACATCTGCAAACGCTATTTCCTTGCAAGGAAGTGTCGCATTTTTATTCATTTGAATCGTAGACGAGGAATGCATAACACTTCGCACTGAATATTATATCTTATCATGAAACATAGATATGAGATGCAATATCTCGTTTTAAGAAGCATTTGAACTCTATTGCTTCGATACGTAGACATCTGCAAACGCTATTTCCTTGCAAGGAAGTGTCGCATTTACACTCATTTGAAGTGTAGACGAGGAATACATAACACTTCGCAAATCATATTATATCTTACCATGAAACTTAGAAATGAGATGCGACATCGCGTTCTAAGAAGCATTAGAACACTACTGCTACGATAGGTAGACATTTGCAAACGCTATTTCCTTGCAAGGAAGTGTCGCATTTACATTCATTTGAAGTGTAGACGAGGAATACGTAACACTTCGCAAATCATATTATATCTTACCATGAAACATAGAAATGAGATGCGATATCGCGTTTTAAGAAGCATCAGAAATCCATTGCTACGATACGTAGACATCTGCAAACGCTATTTCCTAGCGAGGAAGTGTCGCATTCACATTCATTTGAAGTGTAGACGAGGACTACATAACACTTAGAAAATCATATTATATCTTACCATGAAACATAGAAATGAGATGCGATATCGCGTTTTAAGAAGCATTAGAACTCTATTGCTACGATACGTAGACATCTACAAACGCTATTTCCTAACAAGGAAGTGTCGCGTTTACATTCATTTGAAATGTAGACGAGGAATACATAACAGTCCGCAAATCATATTATATCTTACCATGAAACATAGAAATGTGATGCGATATCGCGTTTTAAGAATCATAAGAACTCTATTGCTACGATACGTAGACATCTGCAAACGCTATTTCCTTGCAAGCAAGTGTCGCATTTACATTCATTTGATGTGTAGACGACGGATACATAACACTTCGCAAATCATATTACACCTTACCATGAAACATAGAAATGAGATGCGATATCGCGTTTTAAGAATCATAAGAACTCTATTGCTACGATACGTAGACATCTGCAATCGCTATTTCCTTGCAAGGAAGTGTCGCATTTACTTTCATTTGAATCGTAGACGAGGAATGCATAACACTTCGCAATGAATATTACATCTTACCATGAAGCATAGAAATGAGATGCGATATCGCGCTTTAAGAAGCATTAGAAATCTATTGCTGCGAGACGTAGACATCTGCAAACGCTATTTCCTTGCAAGGAAGTGTCGCATTTTTATTCATTTGAATCGTAGACGAGGAATGCATAACACTTCGCACTGAATATTATATCTTATCATGAAACATAGATATGAGATGCAATATCTCGTTTTAAGAAGCATTTGAACTCTATTGCTTCGATACGTAGACATCCGCAAACGCTATCTCCTTGCAAGGAAGTGTCGCATTTACATTCATTTGAAGTGTAGACGAGGAGTACATAACACTTCGCAAAACATATTACATCTTACCATGAAACATAGAAATGAGATGCGATATCGCGTTTTAACCCTTTTAGTGCCGGACGACGATATATCGTCGTTTGCTGCACTTGCCAGAAGTGCCAACGACGATATATCGTCGTGCGTGTGATAACGTGTTACTCTTCGCATTGCGAGACAACTTTATCTGTTAATAAATTTATAAATGATCTAATTTGATTGTAAATAATCAAATTTCGTTGACAAAGAATTTGTAAACCGATTGGGGTCTGACATTTTACACATTCTATACCGGAGTGTGGTGGGAACCTGTTTACGCTGGAGCGATAAAGTGGACACACGACGCCTGACTCTCTTGTAGCCCCGAATTTGAAATATTTATGATAATTATCTGACAGTTCGTACGCCACGACTTCATCGAGGCTAAGATCCTTCTTTCAAAATTTTGTTTCAGCAATGTTGTAGTACCTGTACCAACTGCTTGTCTTGCAGCAGATAAAATCCGATTATCGCCCGCACTATGCAATCGATCTCTTCTTTTATTTTTGTTATGTAATATTGTTTACATTGTTATATAATACATTTGAAATCCAAAATATATACTTCATAACAATTGGTCTATATAGAATTATGATGAAAAGATGGCTCCTTGTATGCGCAAATACGTTTTGAAAGAGAGAACTCAACGTTTACTTTTTCTTATGGAGATTTTATCTTTGTTATTTATATAATTTTAAATGAGAAAAGAAAAACTAGTGTCATTGTTTTGTTCTCTGTTTCATCCTTAGTATACTGCTTTTTGAATTATGTAAATACTTTTTCTCGTTTGGTTTTTATGAGTATTTTCCCAAACCCTAGTAAAACTGTGAAATTCGGCCGGTTATTCTCGCATAGGCACCTCTTTTTCGTCCGGCACTAAAAGGGTTAAGAAACATTAGAACTCTATTGCTACGATACCTAGACATTTGCAGACGTTATTTCCTCGCAAGGAAGTGTCGCATTTACATTCATTTGAATCGTAGACGAGGAATGCATAACACTTCGCAATGAATATTATATCTTATCATGAAACATAGATATGAGATGCAATATCTCGTTTTAAGAAGCATTAGACCTCTATTGCTACGATACCTAGACATCTGCAGACGCTATATCCTAGCAAGGAAGTGTCGCATTTACATTCATTTGAAGTGTAGACGAGGAATACATAACACTTCGCAAATCATATTATATCTTACCATGAAACATAGAAATGGGATGCGATATCGCGTTTTATGAAGCACTAGAAAGCTATTGCTACGATACGTAGACATCTGCAAACGCTATTTCCTTGCAAGGAAGTGTCGCATTTACATTCGTTTGATGTGTAGACGAGGAATACATAACACTTCGCAAATCATATTATATCTTACCATGAAACATAGAAATGAGATGCGATATCTCGTTTTAAGGATCATAAGAACTCTATTGCTACGATACGTAGACATCTGCAAACGCTATTTCCTTGCAAAGAAGTGTCGCATTTACATTCATTAGAATCGTAGACGAGGAATGCATAACACTTCGCAATGAATATTATATCTTATCATGAAACATAGATATGTGATGCAATATCTCGTTTAAGAAGTATTAGAACTCTATTGCTACGATACCTAGACATCTGCAGACGCTATTTCCTAGCAAGGAAGTGTCGCATTTACATTCATTTGAAGTGTAGACGAGGAATACATAACACTTCGCAAATCATGTTATATCTTACCATGCAACATAGAAATGAGATGCGATATCGCGTTTTAAGAAGCATTAGAACACTATTGCTACGACAGGTAGACATTTGCAAACGCTATTTCCTTGCAAGGAAGTGCCGCATTTACATTCATTTGAAGTGTAGAGGAGGAATACATAACACTTCGCAAATCATATTACATCTTACCATGAAACATAGAAATGCGATGCGATATCGCGTTTTAAGAAGCATTAGAACTCTGTTGCTACCATACGTAGACATCTGCAAACGCTATTTCCTTGCAAGGAAGTGTCGCATTTACGTTCATTTGAATCGTAGACGAGGAATGCATAACACTTCGCAATGAATATTATATCTTATCATGAAACATAGATATGAGATGCAATATCTCGTTTTAAGAAGCATTAGAACTCTATTGCTACGATACCTAGACATCTGCAGACGCTATTTCCTTGCAAGGAAGTGTCGCATTTACATTCATTTGATGTGTAGACGAGGAATACATAACACTTCGCAAATCATATTATATCTTACCATGAAACATAGAAATGAGATGCGATATCGCGTTTTAAGAAGCATTAGAACACTATTGCTACGATACGTAGACATCTGCAAACGCTATTTCCTTGCAAGGAAGTGTCGCATTTACATTCATTTGAAGTGTAGACGAGGAATACATAACACTTCGCAAATCATATTATATCTTACCATGAAACTTAGAAATGAGATGCGACATCGCGTTCTAAGAAGCATTAGAACACTACTGCTACGATAGGTAGACATTTGCAAACGCTATTTCCTTGCAAGGAAGTGTCGCATTTACATTCATTTGAAGTGTAGACGAGGAATACATAACACTCCGCAAATCATATTATATCTTACCATGAAACATAGAAATGAGATGCGATATAGCGTTTTAAGAATCATAAGAACTCTATTGCAACGGTACGTAGACATCTGCAAACGCTAATTCCTTGCAAAGAATTGTCGCATTTAAATTCATTTGAAGTGTAGACGAGGAATACATAACACTTCGCAAATCATATTATATCTTACCATGAAACATAGAAATGAGATGCGATATCGCGCTTTAAGAATCATAAGAACTCTATTGCTACGATACGTAGACATCTGCAAACGCTAATTCCTTGCAAAGAAGTGTCGCGTTTACATTCATTTGAAATGTAGACGAGGAGTACATAACAGTCCGCAAATCATATTATATCTTACCATGAAACATAGAAATGAGATGCGATATCGCGTTTTAAGAATCATAAGAACTCTATTGCTACGATACGTAGACATCTGCAAACGCTATTTCCTTGCAAGCAAGTGTCGCATTTACATTCATTTGATGTGTAGACGACGGATACATAACACTTCGCAAATCATATTATATCTTACCATGAAACATAGAAATGAGATGCGATATCGCGTTTTAAGAATCATAAGAACTCTATTGCTACGATACGTAGACATCTGCTATCGCTATTTCCTTGCAAGGAAGTGTCGCATTTACTTTCATTTGAATCGTAGACGAGGAATGCATAACACTTCGCAATGAATATTATATCTTATCATGAAACATAGATATGAGATGCAATATCTCGTTTTAAGAAGCATTAGAACTCTATTGCTACGATACCTAGACATCTGCAGACGCTACTTCCTAGCAAGGAAGTGTCGCATTTACATTCATTTGAAGTGTAGACGAGGAATACATAACACTTCGCAAATCATATTATATCTTACCATGAAACATAGAAATGGGATGCGATATCGCGTTTTATGAAGCACTAGAAAGCTATTGCTACGATACGTAGACATCTGCAAACGCTATTTCCTTGCAAGGAAGTGTCGCATTTACATTCATTTGATGTGTAGACGAGGAATACATAACACTTCGCAAATCATATTATATCTTACCATGAAACATAGAAATGAGATGCGATATCTCGTTTTAAGGATCATAAGAACTCTATTGCTACGATACGTAGACATCTGCAAACGCTATTTCCTTGCAAAGAAGTGTCGCATTTACATTCATTTGAATCGTAGACGAGGAACGCATAACACTTCGCAATGAATATTATATCTTATCATGAAACATAGATATGAGATGCAATATCTCGTTTTATGAAGCATTAGAACTCTATTGCTACGATACATAGACATCTGCAGACGCTATTTCCTTGCAAGGAAGTGCCACATTTACATTCATTTGAAGTGTAGAGGAGGAATACATAACACTTCGCAAATCATATTACATCTTACCATGAAACATAGAAATGCGATGCGATATCGCGTTTTAAGAAGCATTAGAACTCTGTTACTACGATACGTAGACATCTGCAAACGCTATTTCCTTGCAAGGAAGTGTCGCATTTACGTTCATTTGAATCGTAGACGAGGAATGCATAACACTTCGCAATGAATATTATATCTTATCATGAAACATAGATATGAGATGCAATATCTCGTTTTAAGAAGCATTAGAACTCTATTGCTACGATACCTAGACATCTGCAGACACTATTTCCTAGTAAGGAAGTGTCGCATTTACATTCATTTGAAGTGTAGACGAGGAATACATGACACTTCGCAAATCATATAATATCTTACCATGAAACATAGAAATGAGATGCGATATCGCGTTTTAAGAATCATAAGAACTCTATTGCTACGATACGTAGACATCTGCAAACGCTATTTCCTTGCAAGGAAGTGTCGCATTTACATTCATTTGATGTGTAGACGAGGAATACATAACACTCCGCAAACCATATTATATCTTACCATGAAACATAGAAATGAGATGCGATATAGCGTTTTAAGAATTATAAGAACTCTATTGCAACGATACGTAGACATCTGCAAACGCTATTTCCTTGCAAAGAAGTGTCGCATTTAGATTCATTTGAAGTGTAGACGAGGAATACATAAGACTTCGCAAATCATATTATATCTTACCATGAAACATAGAAATGAGATGCGATATCGCGTTTTAAGTATCATAAGAACTCTATTGCTACGATACGTAGACATCTGCAAACGCTATTTCCTTGCAAAGAAGTGTCGCATTTAGATTCATTTGAAGTGTAGACGAGGAATACATAAGACTTCGCAAATCATATTATATCTTACCATGAAACGTAGAAATGAGATGCGATATCGCGTTTTAAGGATCATAAGAACTCTATTGCTACGATACGTAGACATCTGCAAACGCTATTTCCTTGCAAAGAAGTGTCGCATTTACATTCATTTGAATCGTAGACGAGGAATGCACAACACTTCGCAATGAATATTATATCTTATCATGAAACATAGATATGAGATGCAATATCTCGTTTTAAGAAGCATTAGAACTCTATTGCTACGATACCTAGACATCTGCAGACGCTATTTCCTAGCAAGGAAGTGTCCCATTTACATTCATTTGAAGTGTAGACGAGGAATACATAACACTTCGCAAATCATATTATATCTTACCATGAAACATAGAAATGAGATGCGATATCGCGCTTTAAGAATCATAAGAACTCTATTGCTACGATACGTAGACATCTATAAACGCTATTTCCTTGCAAAGAAGTGTCGCATTTACATTCATTTGAAGTGTAGACGAGGAATACATAACACTACGCAAATCATATTATATCTTACCATGAAACATAGAAATGAGATGCGATATCGCGTTTTAACCCTTTTAGTGCCGGACGACGATATATCGTCGTTTGCTACACTTGCCAGAAGTGCCAACGACGATATATCGTCGTGCGTGTAATAACGTGTTACTCTTCGCATTGCGAGACAACTTTATCTGTTAATAAATTTATAAATGATCTAATTTGATTGTAGATAATCAAATTTCGTTGACAAAGAATTTGTAAACCGATTTGGGTCTGACATTTTACACATTCTATACCGGAGTGTGCTGGGAACCAGTTTACGCTGGAGCGATAAAGTGGACACACGACGCCTGACTCTCTTGTAGCCCCGAATTTGAAATATTTATGATAATTATCTGAGAGTTCGTACGCCACGACTTCATCGAGGCTAAGATCCTTCTTTCAAAATTTTGTTTCAGCAATGTTGTAGTACCTATACCAACTGCTTGTCTTGCAGCAGATAAAATCCGATTATCGCCCGCACTATGCAATCGATCTCTTCTTTTATTTTTGTTATGTAATATTGTTTATTTTGTTATATAATACATTTGAAATCCAAAATATATACTTCATAACAATTGGTCTATATAGAATTATGATGAAAAGATGGCTCCTTGTATGCGCAAATACGTTTTGAAAGAGAGAACTCCACGTTTACTTTTTCTTATCGAGATTTTATCTTTGTTATTTATATAATTTTAAATGAGTAAAGAAAAACTAGTGTCATTGTTTTGTTCTCTGTTTCATCCTTAGTATACTGCTTTTTGAATTATGTAAATACTTTTTCTCGTTTGGTTTTTATGAGTATTTTCCCAAACCCTAGTAAAACTGTGAAATTCGGCCGGTTATTCTCGCATAGGCACCTCTTTTTCGTCCGGCACTAAAAGGGTTAAGAAACATTAGAACTCTATTGCTACGATACCTAGACATCTGCAGACGCTATTTCCTTGCAAGGAAGTGTCGCATTTACATTCATTTGAATCGTAGACGAGGAATACATAACACTTCGCAAATCATATTATATCTTACCATGAAACATAGAACTGAGATGCGATATCGCGTTTTAAGAAGCATCAGAAATCCATTGCTACGATACGTAGACATCTGCAAACGCTATTTCCTAGCGAGGAAGTGTCGCATTCACATTCATTTGAAGTGTAGACGAGGAATACATAACACTTCGCAAATCATATTATATCTTACCATGAAACATAGAAATGAGATGCGATATCGCGTTTTAAGAAGCATTAGAACTCTATTGCTACGATACGTAGACATCTGCAAACGCTATTTCCTTGCAAGGAAGTGTCGCATTTACATTCATTTGATGTGTAGACGAGGAATACATAACACTTCGCAAATCATATTATATCTTACCATGAAACATAGAAATGAGATGCGCTATCGCGTTTTAAGAAGCATTATAACTCTATTGCTACGATACGTAGACATCTGCAAACGCTATTTCCTTGCAAGGATGTGTCGCATTTAAATTCATTTGAATCGTAGACCAGGAATGCATAACAGTTCGCAATGAATATTATATCTTATCATGAAACGTAGATATGAGATGCAATATCTCGTTTTAAGAAGCATTTGAACTCTATTACTTCGATACGTAGACATCTGCAAACGCTATTTCCTTGCAAGGAAGTGTCGCATTTACACTCATTTGAAGTGTAGACGAGGAATACATAACACTTCGCAAATCATATTATATTTTACCATGAAACATAGAAATGAGATGCGATATCGCGTTTTAAGAATCATAAGAACTATATTGCTACGATACGTAGACATCTGCAAACGCTATTTCCTTGCAAGCAAGTGTCGCATTTACATTCATTTGAATCGTAGACGAGGAATGCATAACACTTCGCAATGAATATTATATCTTATCATGAAACATAGATATGAGATGCAATATCTCGTTTTAAGAAGCATTAGAACTCTATTGCCAGGATACCTAGACATCTGCAGACGCTATTTCCTAGCAAGGAAGTGTCGCATTTACATTCATTTGAAGTGTAGACGAGGAGTACATAACACTTCGCAAATCATATTATATCTTACCATGAAACATAGAAATGGGATGCGATATCGCGTTTTAAGAAGCACTAGAAAGCTATTGCCACGATACGTAGACATCTGCAAACGCTATTTCCTAGCGAGGAAGTATCGCATTCACATTCATTCGAAGTGTAGACGAGGAATACATAACACTTCGCAAATCACGTTATATCTTACCATGCAACATAGAAATGAGATGCGATATCGCGTTTTAAGAAGCATTAGAACACTATTGCTACGACAGGTAGACATTTGCAAACGCTATTTCCTCGCAAGGAAGTGCCGCATTTACATTCATTTGAAGTGTAGAGGAGGAATACATAACACTTCGCAATGAATATTATATCTTATCATGAAACACAGATATGAGATGCAATATCTCGTTTTAAGAAGCATTAGAACTCTATTGCTACGATACCTAGACATCTGCAGACGCTATTTCCTAGCAAGGAAGTGTCGCATTTACATTCATTTGAAGTGTAGACGAGGAATACATGACACTTCGCAAATCATATAATATCTTACCATGAAACATAGAAATGAGATGCGATATCGCGTTTTGAGAATCGTAAGAACAATATTGCTACGATACGTAGACATCTGCAAACGCTATTTCCTTGCAAGGAAGTGTCGCATTTACATTCATTTGATGTGTAGACGAGGAACACATAACACTTCGCAAATCATATTATATCTTACCATGAAACATAGAAATGAGATGCGATATCGCGTTTTAAGAAGCATTAGAACACTATTGCTACGATACGTAGACATCTGCAAACGCTATTTCCTTGCAAGGAAGTGTCGCATTTACATTCAATTGAATCGTAGACGAGGAATGCATAACACTTCGCAATGAATATTATATCTTATCATGAAACATAGATATGAGATGCAATATCTCGTTTTAAGAAGCATTTGAACTCTATTACTTCGATACGTAGACATCTGCAAACGCTATTTCCTTGCAAGGAAGTGTCGCATTTACATTCATTTGATGTGTAGACGAGGAATACATAACACTTCGCAAATCATATTATATCTTACCATGAAACTTAGAAATGAGATGCGACATCGCGTTCTAAGAAGCATTAGAACACTACTGCTACGATAGGTAGACATTTGCAAACGCTATTTCCTAGCGAGGAAGTGTCGCATTCACATTCATTTGAAGTGTAGACGAGGACTACATAACACTTAGAAAATCATATTATATCTTACCATGAAACATAGAAATGAGATGCGATATCGCGTTTTAAGAAGCATTTGAACTCTATTACTTCGATACGTAGACATCTGCAAACGCTATTTCCTTGCAAGGAAGTGTCGCATTTAGATTCATTTGAAGTGTAGACGAGGAATACATAACACTTCGCAAATCATATTATATCTTACCATGAAACATAGAAATGAGATGCGATATCGCGTTTTAAGAAGCATCAGAAATCCATTGCTACGATACGTAGACATCTGCAAACGCTACTTCCTAGCGAGGAAGTATCGCATTCCCATTCATTTGAAGTGTAGACGAGGACTACATAACACTTAGAAAATCATATTATATCTTACCATGAAACATAGAAATGAGATGCGATATCGCGTTTTAAAAAGCATTAGAACTCTATTGCTACGATACGTAGACATCTACAAACGCTATTTCCTAGCAAGGAAGTGTCGCGTTTACATTCATTTGAAATGTAGACGAGGAATACATAACAGTCCGCAAATCATATTATATCTTACCATGAAACATAGAAATGAGATGCGATATCGCGTTTTAAGAATCATAAGAACTATATTGCTACGATACGTAGACATCTGCAAACGCTATTTCCTTGCAAGCAAGTGTCGCATTTACATTCATTTGAATCGTAGACGAGGAATGCATAACACTTCGCAATGAATATTATATCTTATCATGAAACATAGATATGAGATGCAATATCTCGTTTTAAGAAGCACCAGAACTCTATTGCCAGGATACCTAGACATCTGCAGTCGCTATTTCCTAGCAAGGAAGTGTCGCATTTACATTCATTTGAAGTGTAGACGAGGAATACATAACACTTCGCAAATCATATTATATCTTACCATGAAACATAGAAATGGGATGCGATATCGCGTTTTAAGAAGCACTAGAAAGCTATTGCTACGATACGTAGACATCTGCAAACGCTATTTCCTAGCGAGGAAGTATCGCATTCACATTCATTCGAAGTGTAGACGAGGAATACATAACACTTCGCAAATCATGTTATATCTTACCATGCAACATAGAAATGAGATGCGATATCGCGTTTTAAGAAGCATTAGAACACTATTGCTACGACAGGTAGACATTTGCAAACGCTATTTCCTTGCAAGGAAGTGCCGCATTTACATTCATTTGAAGTGTAGAGGAGGAATACATAACACTTCGCAATGAATATTATATCCTATCATGAAACACAGATATGAGATGCAATATCTCGTTTTAAGAAGCATTAGAACTCTATTGCTACGATACCTAGACATCTGCAGACGCTATTTCCTAGCAAGGAAGTGTCGCATTTACATTCATTTGAAGTGTAGACGAGGAATACATGACACTTCGCAAATCATATAATATCTTACCATGAAACATAGAAATGAGATGCGATATCGCGTTTTGAGAATCATAAGAACACTATTGCTACGATACGTAGACATCTGCAAACGCTATTTCCTTGCAAGGAAGTGTCGCATTTACATTCATTTGATGTGTAGACGAGGAATACATAACACTTCGCAAATCATATTATATCTTACCATGAAACATAGAAATGAGATGCGATATCGCGTTTTAAGAAGCATTAGAACACTGTTGCTACGATACGTAGACATCTGCAAACGCTATTTCCTTGCAAGGAAGTGTCGCATTTACATTCAATTGAATCGTAGACGAGGAATGCATAACACTTCGCAATGAATATTATATCTTATCATGAAACATAGATATGAGATGCAATATCTCGTTTTAAGAAGCATTTGAACTCTATTACTTCGATACGTAGACATCTGCAAACGCTATTTCCTTGCAAGGAAGTGTCGCATTTACATTCATTTGATGTGTAGACGAGGAATACATAACACTTCGCAAATCATATTATATCTTACCATGAAACTTAGAAATGAGATGCGACATCGCGTTCTAAGAAGCATTAGAACACTACTGCTACGATAGGTAGACATTTGCAAACGTTATTTCCTTGCAAGGAAGCGTCGCATTTACATTCATTTGAAGTGTAGACGAGGAATACATAACACTCCGCAAATCATATTATATCTTACCATGAAACATAGAAATGAGATGCGATATAGCGCTTTAAGAATCATAAGAACTCTATTGCAACGATACGTAGACATCTGCAAACGCTATTTCCTTGCAAAGAAGTGTCGCATTTACATTCATTTGATGTGTAGACGAGGAATACATAACACTTCGCAAATCATATTATATCTTACCATGCTACATAGAAATGAGTTGCGATATCGCGCTATAAGAATCATAAGAACTCTATTGCTACGATACGTAGACATCTGCAAACGCCATTTCCTTGCAAAGAAGTGTCGCATTTACATTCATTTGAAGTGTAGACGAGGAATACATAACACTACGCAAATCATATTATATTTTACCATGAAACATAGAAATGAGATGCGATATCGCGTTTTGAGAATCATAAGAACTCTATTGCTACGATACGTAGACATCTGCAAACGCTATTTCCTTGCAAGGAAGTGTCGCATTTACATTCATTTGAAGTGTAGACGAGGAATACATAACACTCCGCAAATCATTTTATATCTTACCATGAAACATAGAAATGAGATGCGATATAGCGTTTTAAGAATCATAAGAACTCTATTGCAACGATACTTAGACATCTGCAAACGCTATTTCCTTGCAAAGAAGTGTCGCATTTAGATTCATTTGAAGTGTAGACGAGGAATACATAACACTTCGCAAATCATATTATATCTTACCATGAAACATAGAAATGAGATGCGATATCGCGTTTTAAGAAGCATCAGAAATCCATTGCTACGATACGTAGACATCTGCAAACGCTATTTCCTAGCGAGGAAGTGTCGCATTCACATTCATTTGAAGTGTAGACGAGGACTACATAACACTTAGAAAATCATATTATATCTTACCATGAAACATAGAAATGAGATGCGATATCGCGTTTTAAGAAGCATTAGAACTCTATTGCTACGATACGTAGACATCTACAAACGCTATTTCCTAGCAAGGAAGTGTCGCGTTTACATTCATTTGAAATGTAGACGAGGAATACATAACAGTCCGCAAATCATATTATATCTTACCATGAAACATAGAAATGAGATGCGATATCGCGTTTTAAGGATCATAAGAACACTATTGCTACGATACGTGGACATCTGCTAACGCTATTTCCTTGCAAAGAAGTGTCGCATTTACATTCATTTGAATCGTAGACGAGGAATGCATAACACATCGCAATGAATAATATATCTTATCATGAAACATAGATATGAGATGCAATATCTCGTTTTAAGAAGCATTAGAACTCTATTGCTACGATACCTAGACATCTGCAGACGCTATTTCCTAGCAAGGAAGTGTCGCATTTACATTCATTTGAAGTGTAGACGAGGAATACATAACACTTCGCAAATCATATTATATCTTACCATAAAACATAGAAATGGGATGCGATATCGCGTTTTAAGGAGCACTAGAAAGCTATTGCTACGATACGTAGACATCTGCAAACGCTATTTCCTAGCGAGGAAGTATCGCATTCACATTCATTTGAAGTGTAGACGAGGAATACATAACACTTCGCAAATCATGTTATATCTTACCATGCAACATAGAAATGAGATGCGATATCGCGTTTTAAGAAGCATTAGAACACTATTGCTACGACAGGTAGACATTTGCAAACGCTATTTCCTTGCAAGGAAGTGCCGCATTTACATTCATTTGAAGTGTAGAGGAGGAATACATAACGCTTCGCAAATCATATTACATCTTACCATGAAACATAGAAATGCGATGCGATATCGCGTTTTAAGAAGCATTATAACTCTGTTGCTACGATACGTAGACATCTGCAAACGCTATTTCCTTGCAAGGAAGTGTCGCATTTACGTTCATTTGAATCGTAGACGAGGAATGCATAACACTTCGCAATGAATATTATATCTTATCATGAAACATAGATATGAGATGCAATATCTCGTTTTAAGAAGCATTAGAACTCTATTGCTACGATACCTAGACATCTGCAGACGCTATTTCCTAGCAAGGAAGTGTCGCATTTACATTCACTTGAAGTGTAGACGAGGAATACATGACACTTCGCAAATCATATAATATCTTACCATGAAACATAGAAATGAGATGCGATATCGCGTTTTGAGAATCATAAGAACTCTATTGCTACGATACGTAGACATCTGCAAACGCTATTTCCTTGCAAGGAAGTGTCGCATTTACATTCATTTGAATCGTAGACGAGGAATGCATAACACTTCGCAATGAATATTACATCTTACCATGAAGCATAGAAATGAGATGCGATATCGCGCTTTAAGAAGCATTAGAAATCTATTGCTGCGAGACGTAGACATCTGCAAACGCTATTTCCTTGCAAGGAAGTGTCGCATTTTTATTCATTTGAATCGTAGACGAGGAATGCATAACACTTCGCACTGAATATTATTTCTTATCATGAAACATAGATATGAGATGCAATATCTCGTTTTAAGAAGCATTTGAACTCTATTGCTTCGATACGTAGACATCCGCAAACGCTATTTCCTTGCAAGGAAGTGTCGCATTTACATTCATTTGAAGTGTAGACGAGGAATACATAACACTTCGCAAATCATATTACATCTTACCATGAAACATAGAAATGAGATGCGATATCGCGTTTTAACCCTTTTAGTGCCGGACGACGATATATCGTCGTTTGCTACACTTGCCAGAAGTGCCAACGACGATATATCGTCGTGCGTGTGATAACGTGTTACTCTTCGCATTGCGAGACAACTTTATCTGTTAATAAATTTATAAATGATCTAATTTGATTGTAAATAATCAAATTTCGTTGACAAAGAATTTGTAAACCGATTGGGGTCTGACATTTTACACATTCTATACCGGAGTGTGGTGGGAACCTGTTTACGCTGGAGCGATAAAGTGGACACACGACGCCTGACTCTCTTGTAGCCCCGAATTTGAAATATTTATGATAATTATCTGAGAGTTCGTACGCCACGACTTCATCGAGGCTAAGATCCTTCTTTCAAAATTTTGTTTCAGCAATGTTGTAGTACCTGTACCAACTGCTTGTCTTGCAGCAGATAAAATCCGATTATCGCCCGCACTATGCAATCGATCTCTTCTTTTATTTTTGTTATGTAATATTGTTTACATTGTTATATAATACATTTGAAATCCAAAATATATACTTCATAACAATTGGTCTATATAGAATTATGATGAAAAGATGGCTCCTTGTATGCGCAAATACGTTTTGAAAGAGAGAACTCAACGTTTACTTTTTCTTATGGAGATTTTATCTTTGTTATTTATATAATTTTAAATGAGAAAAGAAAAACTAGTGTCATTGTTTTGTTCTCTGTTTCATCCTTAGTATACTGCTTTTTGAATTATGTAAATACTTTTTCTCGTTTGGTTTTTATGAGTATTTTCCCAAACCCTAGTAAAACTGTGAAATTCGGCCGGTTATTCTCGCATAGGCACCTCTTTTTCGTCCGGCACTAAAAGGGTTAAGAAACATTAGAACTCTATTGCTACGATACCTAGACATTTGCAGACGCTATTTCCTTGCAAGGAAGTGTCGCATTTACATTCATTTGAATCGTAGACGAGGAATGCATAACACTTCGCAATGAATATTATATCTTATCATGAAACATAGATATGAGATGCAATATCTCGTTTTAAGAAGCATTAGAACTCTATTGCTACGATACCTAGACATCTGCAGACGCTATTTCCTAGCAAGGAAGTGTCGCATTTACATTCATTTGAAGTGTAGACGAGGAATACATAACACTTCGCAAATCATATTATATCTTACCATGAAACATAGAAATGGGATGCGATATCGCGTTTTATGAAGCACTAGAAAGCTATTGCTACGATACGTAGACATCTGCAAACGCTATTTCCTTGCAAGGAAGTGTCGCATTTACATTCGTTTGATGTGTAGACGAGGAATACATAACACTTCGCAAATCATATTATATCTTACCATGAAACATAGAAATGAGATGCGATATCTCGTTTTAAGGATCATAAGAACTCTATTGCTACGATACGTAGACATCTGCAAACGCTATTTCCTTGCAAAGAAGTGTCGCATTTACATTCATTAGAATCGTAGACGAGGAATGCATAACACTTCGCAATGAATATTATATCTTATCATGAAACATAGATATGTGATGCAATATCTCGTTTAAGAAGTATTAGAACTCTATTGCTACGATACCTAGACATCTGCAGACGCTATTTCCTAGCAAGGAAGTGTCGCATTTACATTCATTTGAAGTGTAGACGAGGAATACATAACACTTCGCAAATCATATTATATCTTACCATGAAACATAGAAATGGGATGCGATATCGCGTTTTAAGAAGCACTAGAAAGCTATTGCTACGATACGTAGACATCTGCAAACGCTATTTCCTAGCGAGGAAGTATCGCATTCACATTCATTTGAAGTGTAGACGAGGAATACATAACACTTCGCAAATCATGTTATATCTTACCATGCAACATAGAAATGAGATGCGATATAGCGTTTTAAGAAGCATTAGAACACTATTGCTACGACAGGTAGACATTTGCAAACGCTATTTCCTTGCAAGGAAGTGCCGCATTTACATTCATTTGAAGTGTAGAGGAGGAATACATAACACTTCGCAAATCATATTACATCTTACCATGAAACATAGAAATGCGATGCGATATCGCGTTTTAAGAAGCATTAGAACTCTGTTGCTACCATACGTAGACATCTGCAAACGCTATTTCCTTGCAAGGAAGTGTCGCATTTACGTTCATTTGAATCGTAGACGAGGAATGCATAACACTTCGCAATGAATATTATATCTTATCGTGAAACATAGATATGAGATGCAATATCTCGTTTTAAGAAGCATTAGAACTCTATTGTTACGATACCTAGACATCTGCAGACGCTATTTCCTTGCAAGGAAGTGTCGCATTTACATTCATTTGATGTGTAGACGAGGAATACATAACACTTCGCAAATCATATTATATCTTACCATGAAACATAGAAATGAGATGCGATATCGCGTTTTAAGAAGCATTAGAACACTATTGCTACGATACGTAGACATCTGCAAACGCTATTTCCTTGCAAGGAAGTGTCGCATTTACATTCATTTGAAGTGTAGACGAGGAATACATAACACTCCGCAAATCATATTATATCTTACCATGAAACATAGAAATGAGATGCGATATAGCGTTTTAAGAATCATAAGAACTCTATTGCAACGGTACGTAGACATCTGCAAACGCTATTTCCTTGCAAAGAATTGTCGCATTTAAATTCATTTGAAGTGTAGACGAGGAATACATAACACTGTGCAAATCATATTATATCTTACCATGAAACATAGAAATGAGATGCGATATCGCGCTTTAAGAATCATAAGAACTCTATTGCTACGATACGTAGACATCTGCAAACGCTATTTCCTTGCAAGGAAGTGTCGCATTTACATTCATTTGAAGTGTAGACGAGGAATACATAACACTCCCCAAATCATATTATATCTTACCATGAAACATAGAAATGAGATGCGATATCGCGTTTTAAGAAGCATCAGAAATCCATTGCTACGATACGTAGACATCTGCAAACGCTATTTCCTTGCAAGGAAGTGTCGCATTTACATTCATTTGAAGTGTAGACGAGGAATACATAACACTCCGCAAATCATATTATATCTTACCATGAAACATAGAAATGAGATGCGATATAGCGTTTTAAGAAGCATTAGAACTCTATTGCTACGATACGTAGACATCTGCAAACGCTATTTCCTTGCAAGGAAGTGTCGCATTTACATTCATTTGAATCGTAGACGAGGAATGCATAACACTTCGCAATGAATATTATATCTTATCATGAAACATAGATATGAGATGCAATATCTCGTTTTAAGAAGCATTTGAACTCTATTACTTCGATACGTAGACATCTGCAAACGCTATTTCCTTGCAAGGAAGTGTCGCATTTACACTCATTTGAAGTGTAGACGAGGAATACATAACACTTCGCAAATCATATTATATCTTACCATGAAACTTAGAAATGAGATGCGACATCGCGTTCTAAGAAGCATTAGAACACTACTGCTACGATAGGTAGACATTTGCAAACGCTATTTCCTTGCAAGGAAGTGTCGCATTTACATTCATTTGAAGTGTAGACGAGGAATACGTAACACTTCGCAAATCATATTATATCTTACCATGAAACATAGAAATGAGATGCGATATCGCGTTTTAAGAAGCATCAGAAATCCATTGCTACGATACGTAGACATCTGCAAACGCTATTTCCTAGCGAGGAAGTGTCGCATTCACATTCATTTGAAGTGTAGACGAGGACTACATAACACTTAGAAAATCATATTATATCTTACCATGAAACATAGAAATGAGATGCGATATCGCGTTTTAAGAAGCATTAGAACTCTATTGCTACGATACGTAGACATCTACAAACGCTATTTCCTAACAAGGAAGTGTCGCGTTTACATTCATTTGAAATGTAGACGAGGAATACATAACAGTCCGCAAATGATATTATATCTTACCATGAAACATAGAAATGTGATGCGATATCGCGTTTTAAGAATCATAAGAACTCTATTGCTACGATACGTAGACATCTGCAAACGCTATTTCCTTGCAAGCAAGTGTCGCATTTACATTCATTTGATGTGTAGACGACGGATACATAACACTTCGCAAATCATATTACACCTTACCATGAAACATAGAAATGAGATGCGATATCGCGTTTTAAGAATCATAAGAACTCTATTGCTACGATACGTAGACATCTGCAATCGCTATTTCCTTGCAAGGAAGTGTCGCATTTACTTTCATTTGAATCGTAGACGAGGAATGCATAACACTTCGCAATGAATATTACATCTTACCATGAAGCATAGAAATGAGATGCGATATCGCGCTTTAAGAAGCATTAGAAATCTATTGCTGCGAGACGTAGACATCTGCAAACGCTATTTCCTTGCAAGGAAGTGTCGCATTTTTATTCATTTGAATCGTAGACGAGGAATGCATAACACTTCGCACTGAATATTATATCTTATCATGAAACATAGATATGAGATGCAATATCTCGTTCTAAGAAGCATTTGAACTCTATTGCTTCGATACGTAGACATCCGCAAACGCTATTTCCTTGCAAGGAAGTGTCGCATTTACATTCATTTGAAGTGTAGACGAGGAATACATGACACTTCGCAAATCATATTACATCTTACCATGAAGCATAGAAATGAGATGCGATGTCGCGTTTTAAGAAGCATCAGAAATCCATTGCTACGATACGTAGACATCTGCAAACGCTATTTCCTTGCAAGGAAGTGTCGCATTTACATTCCTTTGAAGTGTAGACGAGGAATACATAACACTCCGCAAATCATATTATATCTTACCATGAAACATAGAAATGAGATGCGATATAGCGTTTTAAGAAGCATTAGAACTCTATTGCTACGATACGTAGACATCTGCAAACGCTATTTCCTTGCAAGGAAGTGTCGCATTTACATTCATTTGAATCGTAGACGAGGAATGCATAACACTTCGCAATGAATATTATATCTTATCATGAAACATAGATATGAGATGCAATATCTCGTTTTAAGAAGCATTTGAACTCTATTACTTCGATACGTAGACATCTGCAAACGCTATTTCCTTGCAAGGAAGTGTCGCATTTACACTCATTTGAAGTGTAGACGAGGAATACATAACACTTCGCAAATCATATTATATCTTACCATGAAACTTAGAAATGAGATGCGACATCGCGTTCTAAGAAGCATTAGAACACTACTGCTACGATAGGTAGACATTTGCAAACGCTATTTCCTTGCAAGGAAGTGTCGCATTTACATTCATTTGAAGTGTAGACGAGGAATACGTAACACTTCGCAAATCATATTATATCTTACCATGAAACATAGAAATGAGATGCGATATCGCGTTTTAAGAAGCATCAGAAATCCATTGCTACGATACGTAGACATCTGCAAACGCTATTTCCTAGCGAGGAAGTGTCGCATTCACATTCATTTGAAGTGTAGACGAGGACTACATAACACTTAGAAAATCATATTATATCTTACCATGAAACATAGAAATGAGATGCGATATCGCGTTTTAAGAAGCATTAGAACTCTATTGCTACGATACGTAGACATCTACAAACGCTATTTCCTAACAAGGAAGTGTCGCGTTTACATTCATTTGAAATGTAGACGAGGAATACATAACAGTCCGCAAATCATATTATATCTTACCATGAAACATAGAAATGTGATGCGATATCGCATTTTAAGAATCATAAGAACTCTATTGCTACGATACGTAGACATCTGCAAACGCTATTTCCTTGCAAGCAAGTGTCGCATTTACATTCATTTGATGTGTAGACGACGGATACATAACACTTCGCAAATCATATTACACCTTACCATGAAACATAGAAATGAGATGCGATATCGCGTTTTAAGAATCATAAGAACTCTATTGCTACGATACGTAGACATCTGCAATCGCTATTTCCTTGCAAGGAAGTGTCGCATTTACTTTCATTTGAATCGTAGACGAGGAATGCATAACACTTCGCAATGAATATTACATCTTACCATGAAGCATAGAAATGAGATGCGATATCGCGCTTTAAGAAGCATTAGAAATCTATTGCTGCGAGACGTAGACATCTGCAAACGCTATTTCCTTGCAAGGAAGTGTCGCATTTTTATTCATTTGAATCGTAGACGAGGAATGCATAACACTTCGCACTGAATATTATATCTTATCATGAAACATAGATATGAGATGCAATATCTCGTTTTAAGAAGCATTTGAACTCTATTGCTTCGATACGTAGACATCTGCAAACGCTATTTCCTTGCAAGGAAGTGTCGCATTTACACTCATTTGAAGTGTAGACGAGGAATACATAACACTTCGCAAATCATATTATATCTTACCATGAAACTTAGAAATGAGATGCGACATCGCGTTCTAAGAAGCATTAGAACACTACTGCTACGATAGGTAGACATTTGCAAACGCTATTTCCTTGCAAGGAAGTGTCGCATTTACATTCATTTGAAGTGTAGACGAGGAATACGTAACACTTCGCAAATCATATTATATCTTACCATGAAACATAGAAATGAGATGCGATATCGCGTTTTAAGAAGCATCAGAAATCCATTGCTACGATACGTAGACATCTGCAAACGCTATTTCCTAGCGAGGAAGTGTCGCATTCACATTCATTTGAAGTGTAGACGAGGACTACATAACACTTAGAAAATCATATTATATCTTACCATGAAACATAGAAATGAGATGCGATATCGCGTTTTAAGAAGCATTAGAACTCTATTGCTACGATACGTAGACATCTACAAACGCTATTTCCTAACAAGGAAGTGTCGCGTTTACATTCATTTGAAATGTAGACGAGGAATACATAACAGTCCGCAAATCATATTATATCTTACCATGAAACATAGAAATGAGATGCGATATCGCGTTTTAAGGATCATAAGAACTCTATTGCTACGATACGTAGACATCTGCAAACGCTATTTCCTAGCGAGGAAGTATCGCATTCACAGTCATTTGAAGTGTAGACGAGGAATACATAACACTTCGCAAATCATGTTATATCTTACCATGCAACATAGAAATGAGATGCGATATCGCGTTTTAAGGAGCATTAGAACACTATTGCTACGACAGGTAGACATTTGCAAACGCTATTTCCTTGCAAAGAAGTGTCGCATTTAGATTCATTTGAAGTGTAGACGAGGAATACATAACACTTCGCAAATCATATTATATCTTACCATGAAACATAGAAATGAGATGCGATATCGCGTTTTAAGAAGCATCCGAAATCCATTGCTACGATACGTAGACATCTGCAAACGCTATTTCCTAGCGAGGAAGTGTCGCATTCACATTCATTTGAAGTGTAGACGAGGACTACATAACACTTAGAAAATCATATTATATCTTACCATGAAACATAGAAATGAGATGCGATATCGCGTTTTAAGAAGCATTAGACCTCTATTGCTACGATACGTAGACATCTACAAACGCTATTTCCTAGCAAGGAAGTGTCGCGTTTACATTCATTTGAAATGTAGACGAGGAATACATAACAGTCCGCAAATCATATTATATCTTACCATGAAACATAGAAATGAGATGCGATATCGCGTTTTAAGGATCATAAGAACTCTATTGCTACGATACGTAGACATCTGCAAACGCTATTTCCTAGCGAGGAAGTATCGCATTCACAGTCATTTGAAGTGTAGACGAGGAATACATAACACTTCGCAAATCATGTTATATCTTACCATGAAACATAGAAATGAGATGCGATATCGCGTTTTAAGAAGCATTAGAACTCTATTGCTACGATACGTAGACATCTACAAACGCTATTTCCTAGCAAGGAAGTGTCGCATTTACATTCATTTGAAGTGTAGACGAGGAATACATAACACTTCGCAAATCATATTATATCTTACCATGAAACATAGAAATGAGATGCGATATCGCGTTTTAAAGAGCATTAGAACTCTATTGCTACGATACGTAGACATCTGCAAACGCTATTTCCTTGCAAAGAAGTGTCGCATTTACATTCATTTGAAGTGTAGACGAGGAATACATAACACTTCGCAAATCATATTATATCGTACCATGAAACATAGAAATGAGATGCGATATCGCGTTTCAAGAATCATAAGAACTCTATTGCTACGATACGTAGACATCTGCAAACGCTATTCCCTTGCAGAGAAGTGTCGCATTTACATTCATTTGAAGTGTAGACGAGGAATACATAACACTACGCAAATCATATTATATCTTACCATGAAACATAGAAATGAGATGCGATATCGCGTTTTAAGAAGCATTAGAACACTATTGCTACGACAGGTAGACATTTGCAAACGCTATTTCCTTGCAAGGAAGTGCCGCATTTACATTCATTTGAAGTGTAGAGGAGGAATACATAACACTTCGCAAATCATATTACATCTTACCATGAAACATAGGAATGCGATGCGATATCGCGTTTTAAGAAGCATTAGAACTCTATTGCTACGATACGTAGACATCTACAAACGCTATTTCCTAGCAAGGAAGTGTCGCATTTACATTCATTTGAATCGTAGACGAGGAATGCATAACACTTCGCAATGAATATTATATCTTATCATGAAACATAGATATGAGATGCAATATCTCGTTTTAAGAAGCATTAGAACTCTATTGCTACGATACCTAGACATCTGCAGACGCTATTTCCTAGCAAGGAAGTGTCGCATTTACATTCATTTGAAGTGTAGGCGAGGAATACATGACACTTCGCAAATCACATAATATCTTACCATGAAACATAGAAATGAGATGCGATATCGCGTTTTGAGAATCATAAGAAATCTATTGCTACGATACGTAGACATCTGCAAACGCTATTTCCTTGCAAGAAAGTGTCGCATTTACATTCATTTGATGTGTAGACGAGGAATACATAACACTTCGCAATGAATATTGTATCTTATCATGAAACATAGATATGAGATGCAATATCTCGTTTTAAGAAGCATTTGAACTCTATTACTACGATACGTAGACATCTGCAAACGCTATTTCCTTGCAAGGAAGTGTCGCATTTACATTCATTTGAAGTGTAGACGGGGAATACATAACACTTCGCAAATCATATTATATCTTACCATGAAACTTAGAAATGAGATGCGACATCGCGTTCTAAGAAGCATTAGAACACTACTGCTACGATAGGTAGACTTTTGCAGACGCTATTTCCTTGCAAGGAAGTGTCGCATTTACATTCATTTGAAGTGTAGACGAGGAATACATAACACTTCGCAAATCATGTTATATCTTACCATGCAACATAGAAATGAGATGCGATATCGCGTTTTAAGAAGCATTAGAACACTATTGCTACGACAGGTAGACATTTGCAAACGCTATTTCCTTGCAAGGAAGTGCCGCATTTACATTCATTTGAAGTGTAGAGGAGGAATACATAACACTTCGCAAATCATATTACATCTTACCATGAAACATAGAAATGCGATGCGATATCGCGTTTTAAGAAGCATTAGAACTCTGTTGCTACGATACGTAGACATCTGCAAACGCTATTTCCTTGCAAGGAAGTGTCGCATTTACGTTCATTTGAATCGTAGACGAGGAATGCATAACACTTCGCAATGAATATTATATCTTATCATGAAACTTAGATATGAGATGCAATATCTCGTTTTAAGAAGCATTAGAACTCTATTGCTACGATACCTAGACATCTGCAGACGCTATTTCCTTGCAAAGAAGAGTCGCATTTACATTCATTTGAAGTGTAGACGAGGAATACATAACACTACGCAAATCATATTATATCTTACCATGAAACATAGAAATGAGATGCGATATCGCGTTTTGAGAATCATAAGAACTCTATTGCTACGATACGTAGACATCTGCAAACGCTATTTCCCTGCAAGGAAGTGTCGCATTTACATTCATTTGAAGTGTAGACGAGGAATACATAACACTCCGCAAATCATATTATATCTTACCATGAAACATAGAAATGAGATGCGATATAGCGTTTTAAGAATCATAAGAACTCTATTGCAACGATACGTAGACATTTGCAAACGCTATTTCCTTGCAAAGAAGTGTCGCATTTAGATTAATTTGAAGTGTAGACGAGGAATACATAACACTACGCAAATCATATTATATCTTACCATGAAACATAGAAATGAGATGCGATATCGCGTTTTGAGAATCATAAGAACTCTATTGCTACGATATGTAGACATCTGCAAACTCTATTTCCCTGCAAGGAAGTGTCGCATTTACATTCATTTGAAGTGTAGACGAGGAATACATAACACTCCGCAAATCATATTATATCTTACCATGAAACATAGAAATGAGATGCGATATAGCGTTTTAAGAATCATAAGAACTCTATTGCAACGATACGTAGACATTTGCAAACGCTATTTCCTTGCAAAGAAGTGTCGCATTTAGATTCATTTGAAGTGTAGACGAGGAATACATAACACTCCGCAAATCATATTATATCTTACCATGAAACATAGAAATGAGATGCGATATCGCGTTTTAAGGAGCATTAGAACTCTATTGCTACGATACGTAGACATCTGCAAACGCTATTTCCTTGCAAAGAAGTGTCGCATTTACATTCATTTGAAGTGTAGACGAGGAATACATAACACTTCGCAAATCATATTATATCGTACCATGAAACATAGAAATGAGATGCGATATCGCGTTTCAAGAATCATAAGAACTCTATTGCTACGATACGTAGACATCTGCAAACGCTATTCCCTTGCAGAGAAGTGTCGCATTTACATTCATTTGAAGTGTAGACGAGGAATACATAACACTACGCAAATCATATTATATCTTACCATGAAACATAGAAATGAGATGCGATATCGCGTTTTAAGAAGCATTAGAACACTATTGCTACGACAGGTAGACATTTGCAAACGCTATTTCCTTGCAAGGAAGTGCCGCATTTACATTCATTTGAAATGTAGAGGAGGAATACATAACACTTCGCAAATCATATTACATCTTACCATGAAACATAGGAATGCGATGCGATATCGCGTTTTAAGAAGCATTAGAACTCTGTTGCTACCATACGTAGACATCTGCAAACGCTATTTCCTTGCAAGGAAGTGTCGCATTTACGTTCATTTGAATCGTAGACGAGGAATGCATAACACTTCGCAATGAATATTATATCTTATCATGAAACATAGATATGAGATGCAATATCTCGTTTTAAGAAGCATTAGAACTCTATTGCTACGATACCTAGACATCTGCAGACGCTATTTCCTAGCAAGGAAGTGTCGCATTTACATTCATTTGAAGTGTAGGCGAGGAATACATGACACTTCGCAAATCACATAATATCTTACCATGAAACATAGAAATGAGATGCGATATCGCGTTTTGAGAATCATAAGAACTCTATTGCTACGATACGTAGACATCTGCAAACGCTATTTCCTTGCAAGGAAGTGTCGCATTTACATTCATTTGATGTGTAGACGAGGAATACATAACACTTCGCAATGAATATTATATCTTATCATGAAACATAGATATGAGATGCAATATCTCGTTTTAAGAAGCATTTGAACTCTATTACTACGATACGTAGACATCTGCAAACGCTATTTCCTTGCAAGGAAGTGTCGCATTTACATTCATTTGAAGTGTAGACGGGAAATACATAACACTTCGCAAATCATATTATATCTTACCATGAAACTTAGAAATGAGATGCGACATCGCGTTCTAAGAAGCATTAGAACACTACTGCTACGATAGGTAGACATTTGCAAACGCTATTTCCTTGCAAGGAAGTGTCGCATTTACATTCATTTGAAGTGTAGACGAGGAATACATAACACTCCGCAAATCATATTATATCTTACCATGAAACATAGAAATGAGATGCGATATCGCGTTTTAGGAAGCATTAGAACTCTATTGCTACGATACGTAGACATCTACAAACGCTATTTCCTAGCAAGGAAGTGTCGCGTTTACATTCATTTGAAATGTAGACGAGGAATACATAACAGTCCGCAAATCATATTATATCTTACCATGAAACATAGAAATGAGATACGATATCGCGCTTTAAGAATCATAAGAACTCTATTGCTACGATACGTAGACATCTGCAAACGCTATTTCCTTGCAAAGAAGTGTCGCATTTACATTCATTTGAAGTGTAGACGAGGAATACATAACACTACGCAAATCATATTATATCTTACCATGAAACATAGAAATGAGATGCGATATCGCGTTTTGAGAATCATAGGAACTCTATTGCTACGATACGTAGACATCTGCAAACTCTATTTCCTTGCAAGGAAGTGTCGCATTTACATTCATTTGAAGTGTAGACGAGGAATACATAACACTCCGCAAATCATATTATATCTTACCATGAAACATAGAAATGAGATGCGATATAGCGTTTTAAGAATCATAAGAACTCTATTGCAACGATACGTAGACATTTGCAAACGCTATTTCCTTGCAAAGAAGTGTCGCATTTAGATTCATTTGAAGTGTAGACGAGGAATACATAACACTTCGCAAATCATATTATATCTTACCATGAAACATAGAAATGAGATGCGATATCGCGTTTTAAGAAGCATCCGAAATCCATTGCTACGATACGTAGACATCTGCAAACGCTATTTCCTAGCGAGGAAGTGTCGCATTCACATTCATTTGAAGTGTAGACGAGGACTACATAACACTTAGAAAATCATATTATATCTTACCATGAAACATAGAAATGAGATGCGATATCGCGTTTTAAGAAGCATTAGAACTCTATTGCTACGATACGTAGACATCTACAAACGCTATTTCCTAGCAAGGAAGTGTCGCGTTTACATTCATTTGAAATGTAGACGAGGAATACATAACAGTCCGCAAATCATATTATATCTTACCATGAAACATAGAAATGAGATGCGATATCGCGTTTTGAGAATCATAAGAACTCTATTGCTACGATACGTAGACATCTGCAAACTCTATTTCCTTGCAAGGAAGTGTCGCATTTACATTCATTTGAAGTGTAGACGAGGAATACATAACACTCCGCAAATCATATTATATCTTACCATGAAACATAGAAATGAGATGCGATATAGCGTTTTAAGAATCATAAGAACTCTATTGCAACGATACGTAGACATTTGCAAACGCTATTTCCTTGCAAAGAAGTGTCGCATTTAGATTCATTTGAAGTGTAGACGAGGAATACATAACACTTCGCAAATCATATTATATCTTACCATGAAACATAGAAATGAGATGCGATATCGCGTTTTAAGAAGCATCAGAAATCCATTGCTACGATACGTAGACATCTGCAAACGCTATTTCCTAGCGAGGAAGTGTCGCATTCACATTCATTTGAAGTGTAGACGAGGACTACATAACACTTAGAAAATCATATTATATCTTACCATGAAACATAGAAATGAGATGCGATATCGCGTTTTAAGAAGCATTAGAACTCTATTGCTACGATACGTAGACATCTACAAACGCTATTTCCTAGCAAGGAAGTGTCGCGTTTACATTCATTTGAAATGTAGACGAGGAATACATAACAGTCCGCAAATCATATTATATCTTACCATGAAACATAGAAATGAGATGCGATATCGCGTTTTAAGGATCATAATAACTCTATTGCTACGATACGTAGACATCTGCAAACGCTATTTCCTAGCGAGGAAGTATCGCATTCACAGTCATTTGAAGTGTAGACGAGGAATACATAACACTTCGCAAATCATGTTATATCTTACCATGAAACATAGAAATGAGATGCGATATCGCGTTTTAAGGAGCATTAGAACTCTATTGCTACGATACGTAGACATCTGCAAACGCTATTTCCTTGCAAAGAAGTGTCGCATTTACATTCATTTGAAGTGTAGACGAGGAATACATAACACTTCGCAAATCATATTATATCGTACCATGAAACATAGAAATGAGATGCGATATCGCGTTTCGAGAATCATAAGAACTCTATTGCTACGATACGTAGACATCTGCAAACGCTATTCCCTTGCAGAGAAGTGTCGCATTTACATTCATTTGAAGTGTAGACGAGGAATACATAACACTACGCAAATCATATTATATCTTACCATGAAACATAGAAATGAGATGCGATATCGCGTTTTAAGAAGCATTAGAACACTATTGCTACGACAGGTAGACATTTGCAAACGCTATTTCCTTGCAAGGAAGTGCCGCATTTACATTCATTTGAAGTGTAGAGGAGGAATACATAACACTTCGCAAATCATATTACATCTTACCATGAAACATAGGAATGCGATGTGATATCGCGTTTTAAGAAGCATTAGAACTCTGTTGCTACCATACGTAGACATCTGCAAACGCTATTTCCTTGCAAGGAAGTGTCGCATTTACGTTCATTTGAATCGTAGACGAGGAATGCATAACACTTCGCAATGAATATTATATCTTATCATGAAACATAGATATGAGATGCAATATCTCGTTTTAAGAAGCATTAGAACTCTATTGCTACGATACCTAGACATCTGCAGACGCTATTTCCTAGCAAGGAAGTGTCGCATTTACATTCATTTGAAGTGTAGACGGGGAATACATAACACTTCGCAAATCATATTATATCTTACCATGAAACTTAGAAATGAGATGCGACATCGCGTTCTAAGAAGCATTAGAACACTACTGCTACGATAGGTAGACATTTGCAGACGCTATTTCCTTGCAAGGAAGTGTCGCATTTACATTCATTTGAAGTGTAGACGAGGAATACATAACACTCCGCAAATCATATTATATCTTACCATGAAACATAGAAATGAGATGCGATATCGCGTTTTAAGAAGCATTAGAACTCTATTGCTACGATACGTAGACATCTACAAACGCTATTTCCTAGCAAGGAAGTGTCGCGTTTACATTCATTTGAAATGTGGACGAGGAATACATAACAGTCCGCAAATCATATTATATCTTACCATGAAACATAGAAATGAGATACGATATCGCGCTTTAAGAATCATAAGAACTCTATTGCTACGATACGTAGACATCTGCAAACGCTATTTCCTTGCAAAGAAGTGTCGCATTTACATTCATTTGAAGTGCAGACGAGGAATACATAACACTACGCAAATCATATTATATCTTACCATGAAACATAGAAATGAGATGCGATATCGCGTTTTGAGAATCATAAGAACTCTATTGCTACGATACGTAGACATCTGCAAACTCTATTTCCTTGCAAGGAAGTGTCGCATTTACGTTCATTTGAATCGTAGACGAGGAATGCATAACACTTCGCAATGAATATTATATCTTATCATGAAACATAGATATGAGATGCAATATCTCGTTTTAAGAAGCATTAGAACTCTATTGCTACGATACCTAGACATCTGCAGACGCTATTTCCTAGCAAGGAAGTGTCGCATTTACATTCATTTGAAGTGTAGGCGAGGAATACATGACACTTCGCAAATCACATAATATCTTACCATGAAACATAGAAATGAGATGCGATATCGCGTTTCGAGAATCATAAGAACTCTATTGCTACGATACGTAGACATCTGCAAACGCTATTCCCTTGCAGAGAAGTGTCGCATTTACATTCATTTGAAGTGTAGACGAGGAATACATAACACTACGCAAATCATACTATATCTTACCATGAAACATAGAAATGAGATGCGATATCGCGTTTTAAGAAGCATTAGAACACTATTGCTACGACAGGTAGACATTTGCAAACGCTATTTCCTTGCAAGGAAGTGCCGCATTTACATTCATTTGAAGTGTAGAGGAGGAATACATAACACTTCGCAAATCATATTACATCTTACCATGAAACATAGGAATGCGATGTGATATCGCGTTTTAAGAAGCATTAGAACTCTGTTGCTACCATACGTAGACATCTGCAAACGCTATTTCCTTGCAAGGAAGTGTCGCATTTACGTTCATTTGAATCGTAGACGAGGAATGCATAACACTTCGCAATGAATATTATATCTTATCATGAAACATAGATATGAGATGCAATATCTCGTTTTAAGAAGCATTAGAACTCTATTGCTACGATACCTAGACATCTGCAGACGCTATTTCCTAGCAAGGAAGTGTCGCATTTACATTCATTTGAAGTGTAGGCGAGGAATACATGACACTTCGCAAATCACATAATATCTTACCATGAAACATAGAAATGAGATGCGATATCGCGATTTGAGAATCATAAGAAATCTATTGCTACGATACGTAGACATCTGCAAACGCTATTTCCTTGCAAGAAAGTGTCGCATTTACATTCATTTGATGTGTAGACGAGGAATACATAACACTTCGCAATGAATATTATATCTTATCATGAAACATAGATATGAGATGCAATATCTCGTTTTAAGAAGCATTTGAACTCTATTACTACGATACGTAGACATCTGCAAACGCTATTTCCTTGCAAGGAAGTGTCGCATTTACATTCATTTGAAGTGTAGACGGGGAATACATAACACTTCGCAAATCATATTATATCTTACCATGAAACTTAGAAATGAGATGCGACATCGCGTTCTAAGAAGCATTAGAACACTACTGCTACGATAGGTAGACATTTTCAGACGCTATTTCCTTGCAAGGAAGTGTCGCATTTACATTCATTTGAAGTGTAGACGAGGAATACATAACACTCCGCAAATCATATTATATCTTACCATGAAACATAGAAATGAGATGCGATATCGCGTTTTAAGAAGCATTAGAACTCTATTGCTACGATACGTAGACATCTACAAACGCTATTTCCTAGCAAGGAAGTGTCGCGTTTACATTCATTTGAAATGTGGACGAGGAATACATAACAGTCCGCAAATCATATTATATCTTACCATGAAACATAGAAATGAGATACGATATCGCGCTTTAAGAATCATAAGAACTCTATTGCTACGATACGTAGACATCTGCAAACGCTATTTCCTTGCAAAGAAGTGTCGCATTTACATTCATTTGAAGTGCAGACGAGGAATACATAACACTACGCAAATCATATTATATCTTACCATGAAACATAGAAATGAGATGCGATATCGCGTTTTGAGAATCATAAGAACTCTATTGCTACGATACGTAGACATCTATAAACGCTATTTCCTTGCAAGGAAGTGTCGCATTTACGTTCATTTGAATCGTAGACGAGGAATGCATAACACTTCGCAATGAATATTATATCTTATCATGAAACATAGATATGAGATGCAATATCTCGTTTTAAGAAGCATTAGAACTCTATTGCTACGATACCTAGACATCTGCAGACGCTATTTCCTAGCAAGGAAGTGTCGCATTTACATTCATTTGAAGTGTAGGCGAGGAATACATGACACTTCGCAAATCACATAATATCTTACCATGAAACATAGAAATGAGATGCGATATCGCGTTTTGAGAATCATAAGAAATCTATTGCTACGATACGTAGACATCTGCAAACGCTATTTCCTTGCAAGAAAGTGTCGCATTTACATTCATTTGATGTGTAGACGAGGAATACATAACACTTCGCAATGAATATTATATCTTATCATGAAACATAGATATGACATGCAATATCTCGTTTTAAGAAGCATTTGAACTCTATTACTACGATACGTAGACATCTGCAAACGCTATTTCCTTGCAAGGAAGTGTCGCATTTACATTCATTTGAAGTGTAGACGGGGAATACATAACACTTCGCAAATCATATTATATCTTACCATGAAACTTAGAAATGAGATGCGACATCGCGTTCTAAGAAGCATTAGAACACTACTGCTACGATAGGTAGACATTTGCAGACGCTATTTCCCTGCAAGGAAGTGTCGCATTTACATTCATTTGAAGTGTAGACGAGGAATACATAACAGTCCGCAAATCATATTATATCTTACCATGAAACATAGAAATGAGATGCGATATCGCGTTTTAAGGATCATAAGAACTCTATTGCTACGATACGTAGACATCTGCAAACGCTATTTCCTAGCGAGGAAGTATCGCATTCACAGTCATTTGAAGTGTAGACGAGGAATACATAACACTTCGCACATCATGTTATATCTTACCATGCAACATAGAAATGAGATGCGATATCGCGTTTTAAGAAGCATTAGAACACTATTGCTACGACAGGTAGACATTTGCAAACGCTATTTCCTTGCAAGAAAGTGCCGCATTTACATTCATTTGAAGTGTAGAGGAGGAATACATAACACTTCGCAAATCATATTACATCTTACCATGAAACATAGAAATGCGATGCGATATCGCGTTTTAAGAAGCATTAGAACTCTGTTGCTACGATACGTAGACATCTGCAAACGCTATTTCCTTGCAAGGAAGTGTCGCATTTACGTTCATTTGAATCGTAGACGAGGAATGCATAACACTTCGCAATGAATATTATATCTTGACATGAAACTTAGATATGAGATGCAATATCTCGTTTTAAGAAGCATTAGAACTCTATTGCTACGATACCTAGACATCTGCAGACGCTATTTCCTTGCAAAGAAGTGTCGCATTTACATTCATTTGAAGTGTTGACGAGGAATACATAACACTACGCAAATCATATTATATCTTACCATGAAACATAGAAATGAGATGCGATATCGCGTTTTGAGAATCATAAGAACTCTATTGCTACGATACGTAGACATCTGCAAACTCTATTTCCTTGCAAGGAAGTGTCGCATTTACATTCATTTGAAGTGTAGACGAGGAATACATAACACTCCGCAAATCATATTATATCTTACCATGAAACATAGAAATGAGATGCGATATAGCGTTTTAAGAATCATAAGAACTCTATTGCAACGATACGTAGACATTTGCAAACGCTATTTCCTTGCAAAGAAGTGTCGCATTTAGATTCATTTGAAGTGTAGACGAGGAATACATAACACTTCGCAAATCATATTATATCTTACCATGAAACATAGAAATGAGATGCGATATCGCGTTTTAAGAAGCATCAGAAATCCATTGCTACGATACGTAGACATCTGCAAACGCTATTTCCTAGCGAGGAAGTATCGCATTCACAGTCATTTGAAGTGTAGACGAGGAATACATAACACTTCGCAAATCATGTTATATCTTACCATGCAACATAGAAATGAGATGCGATATCGCGTTTTAAGAAGCATTAGAACACTATTGCTACGACAGGTAGACATCTGCAAACGCTATTTCCTTGCAAGGAAGTGTCGCATTTACGTTCATTTGAATCGTAGACGAGGAATGCATAACACTTCGCAATGAATATTATATCTTATCATGAAACTTAGATATGAGATGCAATATCTCGTTTTAAGAAGCATTAGAACTCTATTGCTACGATACCTAGACATCTGCAGACGCTATTTCCTAGCAAGGAAGTGTCGCATTTACATTCATTTGAAGTGTAGACGTGGAATACATGACACTTCGCAAATCATATAATATCTTACCATGAAACATAGAAATGAGATGCGATATCGCGTTTTGAGAATCATAAGAACTCTATTGCTACGATACGTAGACATCTGCAAACGCAATTTCCTTGCAAGGAAGTGTCGCATTTACATTCATTTGAAGTGTAGACGAGGAATACATAACACTCCGCAAATCATATTATATCTTACCATGAAACATAGAAATGAGATGCGATATAGCGTTTTAAGAATCATAAGAACTCTATTGCTACGATACGTAGACATCTGCAAACGCTATTTCCTTGCAAGTAAGTGTCGCATTTACATTCATTTGAAGTGTAGACGAGGAATACATAACACTCCGCAAATCATATTATATCTTACCATGAAACATAGAAATGAGATGCGATATCGCGTTTTAAGAAGCACTAGAAAGCTACTGCTACGGTACGTAGACATCTGCAAACGCTATTTCCTTGCAAAGAAGTGTCGCATTTACATTCATTTGAAGTGTAGGCGAGGAATACATAACACTTTGCAAATCATATTATATCTTACCATGAAACATAGAAATGAGATGCGATATCGCGTTTTAAGAAGCATTAGAACTCTATTGCTACGATACGTAGACATCTGCAAACGCTATTTCCTTGCAAAGAAGTGTCGCATTTACATTCATTTGAAGTGTAGACGAGGAATACATAACACTTCGCAAATCATATTATATCTTACCATGAAACATAGAACTGAGATGTGATACCGCGTTTTAAGAAGCATCAGAAATCCATTGCTACGATACGTAGACATCTGCAAACGCTATTTCCTTGCAAGGAAGTTCGCATTTACATTCATTTGACGTGTAGACGAGGAATACATAACACTCCGCAGATCATATTATATCTTACCATGAAACATAGAAATGTGATGCGATATCGCGTTTTAAGAATCATAAGAACTCTATTGCAACGATACGTAGACATCTGCAAACGCTATTTCCTTGCAAAGAAGTGTCGCATTTACATCCATTTGAAGTGTAGAAGGGGAATACATATCGCATCGCAAATCATATTATATCTTACCATGAAACATAGAACTGAGATGCGATATCGCGTTTTAAGAAGCATCAGAAATCCATTGCTACGATACGTAGACATCTGCAAACGCTATTTCCTTGCAAAGAAGTGTCGCATTTACATTCATTTGAAGTGTAGACGAGGAATACATAACACTTCGCAAATCATATTATATCTTACCATGAAACATAGAACTGAGATGTGATACCGCGTTTTAAGAAGCATCAGAAATCCATTGCTACGATACGTAGACATCTGCAAACGCTATTTCCTTGCAAGGAAGTTCGCATTTACATTCATTTGACGTGTAGACGAGGAATACATAACACTCCGCAGATCATATTATATCTTACCATCAAACATAGAAATGTGATGCGATATCGCGTTTTAAGAATCATAAGAACTCTATTGCAACGATACGTAGACATCTGCAAACGCTATTTCCTTGCAAAGAAGTGTCGCATTTACATCCATTTGAAGTGTAGAAGAGGAATACATATCGCATCGCAAATCATATTATATCTTACCATGAAACATAGAAATGAGATGCGATATAGCGTTTTAAGAATCATAAGAACTCTATTGCTACGATACGTAGACATCTGCAAACGCTATTTCCTTGCAAGTAAGTGTCGCATTTACATTCATTTGAAGTGTAGACGAGGAATACATAACACTCCGCAAATCATATTATATCTTACCATGAAACATAGAAATGAGATGCGATATCGCGTTTTAAGAGGCACTAGAAAGCTACTGCTACGATACGTAGACATCTGCAAACGCTTTTTCCTTGCAAGGAAGTGTCGCATTAAATTCATTTGAAGTGTAGGCGAGGAATACATAACACTTCGCAAATCATATTATATCTTACCATGAAACATAGAAATGAGATGCGATATCGCGTTTTAAGAAGCATTAGAACTCTATTGCTACGATACGTAGACATCTGCAAACGCTATTTCCTTGCAAAGAAGTGTCGCATTTACATTCATTTGAAGTGTAGACGAGGAATACATAACACTTCGCAAATTATATTATATCTTACCATGAAACATAGAAATGAGATGCGATATCGCGCTTTAAGAATCATAAGAACTCTATTGCTACGATACGTAGACATCTATAAACGCTATTTCCTTGCAAAGAAGTGTCGCATTTACATTCATTTGAAGTGTAGACGAGGAATACATAACACTACGCAAATCATATTACATCTTACCATGAAACATAGAAATGAGATGCGATATCGCGTTTTGAGAATCATAAGTACTCTATTGCTACGATACGTAGACATCTGCAAACGCTATTTCCTTGCAAGGAAGTGTCGCATTTACACTCATTTGAAGTGTGGACGAGGAATACATAACACTCCGCAAATCATATTATATCTTACCACGAAACATAGAAATGAGATGCGATATCGCGTTTTAAGAAGCACTAGAAAGCTACTGCTACGATACGTAGACATCTGCAAACGCTATTTCCTTGCAAAGAAGTGTCGCATTTACATTCATTTGAAGTGTAGGCGAGGAATACATAACACTTCGCAAATCATATTATATCTTACCATGAAACATAGAAATGAGATGCGATATCGCGTTTTAAGAAGCATTAGAACTCTATTGCTACGATACGTAGACATCTGCAAACGCTATTTCCTTGCAAAGAAGTGTCGCATTTACATTCATTTGAAGTGTAGACGAGGAATACATAACACTTCGCAAATCATATTATATCGTACCATGAAACATAGAAATGAGATGCGATATCGCGTTTCAAGAATCATAAGAACTCTATTGCTACGATACGTAGACATCTGCAAACGCTATTCCCTTGCAGAGAAGTGTCGCATTTACATACATTTGAAGTGTAGACGAGGAATACATAACACTACGCAAATCATATTATATCTTACCATGAAACATAGAAATGAGATGCGATATCGCGTTTTAAGGATCATAAGAACTCTATTGCTACGATACGTAGACATCTGCAAACGCTATTTCCTTGCAAGGAACTGTCGCATTTACGTTCATTTGAATCGTAGACGAGGAATGCATAACACTTCGCAATGAATATTATATCTTATCATGAAACATAGATATGAGATGCAATATCTCGTTTTAAGAAGCATTAGAACTCTATTGCTACGATACCTAGACATCTGCAGACGCTATTTCCTAGCAAGGAAGTGTCGCATTTACATTCATTTGAAGTGTAGACGAGGAATACATAACACTCCGCAAATCATATTATATCTTACCATGAAACATAGAAATGAGATGCGATATCGCGTTTTAAGAAGCACTAGAAAGCTACTGCTACGATACGTAGACATCTGCAAACGCTATTTCCTTGCAAAGAAGTGTCGCATTTACATTCATTTGAAGTGTAGGCGAGGAATACATAACACTTCGCAAATCATATTACATCTTACCATGAAACATAGGAATGCGATGTGATATCGCGTTTTAAGAAGCATTAGAACTCTATTGCAACGATACGTATACATCTGCAAACGCTATTTCCTTGCAAAGAAGTGTCGCATTTACATTCATTTGAAGTGTAGGCGAGGAATACATAACACTTCGCAAATCATATTATATCTTACCATGAAACATAGAAATGAGATGCGATATCGCGTTTTAAGAAGCATTAGAACTCTATTGCTACGATACGTAGACATCTGCAAACGCTATTTCCTTGCAAAGAAGTGTCGCATTTACATTCATTTGAAGTGTAGACGAGGAATACATAACACTTCGCAAATCATATTATATCTTACCATGAAACATAGAACTGAGATGTGATACCGCGTTTTAAGGAGCATCAGAAATCCATTGCTACGATACGTAGACATCTGCAAACGCTATTTCCTTGCAAGGAAGTTCGCATTTACATTCATTTGAAGTGTAGACGAGGAATACATAACACTCCGCAGATCATATTATATCTTACCATGAAACATAGAAATGTGATGCGATATCGCGTTTTAAGAATCATAAGAACTCTATTGCAACGATACGTAGACATCTGCAAACGCTATTTCCTTGCAAAGAAGTGTCGCATTTACATTCATTTGAAGTGTAGACGAGGAATACATAACACTTCGCAAATCATATTATATCTTACCATGAAACATAGAACTGAGATGTGATACCGCGTTTTAAGGAGCATCAGAAATCCATTGCTACGATACGTAGACATCTGCAAACGCTATTTCCTTGCAAGGAAGTTCGCATTTACATTCATTTGAAGTGTAGACGAGGAATACATAACTCTCCGCAGATCATATTATATCTTACCATGAAACATAGAAATGTGATGCGATATCGCGTTTTAAGAATCATAAGAACTCTATTGCAACGATACGTAGACATCTGCAAACGCTATTTCCTTGCAAAGAAGTGTCGCATTTACATTCATTTGAAGTGTAGACGAGGAATACATGACACTTCGCAAATCATTTAATATCTTACCATGAAACATAGAAATGAGATGCGATATCGCGTTTTGAGAATCATAAGAACTCTATTGCTACGATACGTAGACATCTGCAAACGCAATTTCCATGCAAGGAAGTGTCGCATTTACATTCATTTGAAGTGTAGACGAGGAATACATAACACTCCGCAAATCATATTATATCTTACCATGAAACATAGAAATGAGATGCGATATAGCGTTTTAAGAATCATAAGAACTCTATTGCTACGATACGTAGACATCTGCAAACGCTATTTCCTTGCAAGTAAGTGTCGCATTTACATTCATTTGAAGTGTAGACGAGGAATACATAACACTCCGCAAATCATATTATATCTTACCATGAAACATAGAAATGAGATGCGATATCGCGTTTTAAGAAGCACTAGAAAGCTACTGCTACGATACGTAGACATCTGCAAACGCTATTTCCTTGCAAAGAAGTGTCGCATTTACATTCATTTGAAGTGTAGGCGAGGAATACATAACACTTCGCAAATCATATTATATCTTACCATGAAACATAGAAATGAGATGCGATATCGCGTTTTAAGAAGCATTAGAACTCTATTGCTACGATACGTAGACATCTGCAAACGCTATTTCTTTGCAAAGAAGTGTCGCATTTACATTCATTTGAAGTGTAGACGAGGAATACATAACACTTCGCAAATCATATTATATCTTACCATGAAACATAGAACTGAGATGTGATACCGCGTTTTAAGAAGCATCAGAAATCCATTGCTACGATACGTAGACATCTGCAAACGCTATTTCCTTGCAAGGAAGTTCGCATTTACATTCATTTGAAGTGTAGACGAGGAATACATAACACTCCGCAGATCATATTATATCTTACCATGAAACATAGAAATGTGATGCGATATCGCATTTTAAGAATCATAAGAACTCTATTGCAACGATACGTAGACATCTGCAAACGCTATTTCCTTGCAAAGAAGTGTCGCATTTACATCCATTTGAAGTGTAGAAGAGGAATATATATCGCATCGCAAATCATATTATATCTTACCATGAAACATAGAACTGAGATGCGATATCGCGTTTTAAGAAGCATCAGAAATCCATTGCTACGATACGTAGACATCTGCAAACGCTACTTCCTAGCGAGGAAGTGTCGCATTCACATTCATTTGAAGTGTAGACGAGGAATACATAACACTTCGCAAATCATATTATATCTTACCATGAAACATAGAAATGAGATGCGATATCGCGTTTTAAGAAGCATTAGAACTCTATTGCTACGATACGTAGACATCTGCAAACGCTATTTCCTTGCAAGGAAGTGTCGCATTTACATTCATTTGAATCGTAGACGAGGAATGCATAACACTTCGCAATGAATATTATATCTTATCATGAAACATAGATATGAGATGCAATATCTCGTTTTAAGAAGCATTTGAACTCTATTGCTACGATACGTAGACATCTGCAAACGCTATTTCCTAGCGAGGAAGTGTCGCACTTACATTCATTTGAAGTGTAGACGAGGAATACATAACACTTCGCAAACCATATTATATCTTACCATGAAACATAAAAATCAGATGCGACATCGTGTTCTATGAAGCATTAGAACACTACTGCTACGATAGGTAGACACTTGCAAACGCTATTTCCTTGCAAAGAAGTGTCGCATTTACATTCATTTGAAGTGTAGACGAGGAATACATGACACTTCGCAAATCATATAATATCTTACCATGAAACATAGAAATGAGATGCGATATCGCGTTTTGAGAATCATAAGAAATCTATTGCTACGATACGTAGACATCTGCAAACGCTATTTCCTTGCAAGGAAGTGTCGCATTTACATTCATTTGATGTGTAGACGAGGAATACATAACACTTCTCAAATCATATTATATCTTACCATGAAACATAGAAATGAGATGCGATATCTCGTTTTAAGAAGCATTAGAACTCTATTGCAACGATACGTAGACATCTGCAAACGCTATTTCCTTGCAAAGAAGTGTCGCATTTACATTCATTTGAAGTGTAGACGAGGAATACATAACACTTCGCAAATTATATTATATCTTACCATGAAACATAGAAATGAGATGCGATATCGCGCTTTAAGAATCATAAGAACTCTATTGCTACGATACGTAGACATCTATAAACGCTATTTCCTTGCAAAGAAGTGTCGCATTTACATTCATTTGAAGTGTAGACGAGGAATACATAACACTACGCAAATCATATTATATCTTACCATGAAACATAGAAATGAGATGCGATATCGCGTTTTGAGAATCATAAGAACTCTATTGCTACGATACGTAGACATCTGCAAACGCTATTTCCTTGCAAGGATGTGTCGCATTTACATTCATTTGAAGTGTGGACGAGGAATACATAACACTCCGCAAATCATATTATATCTTACCATGAAACATAGAAATGAGATGCGATATCGCGTTTTAAGAAGCACTAGAAAGCTACTGCTACGATACGTAGAAATCTGCAAACGCTATTTCCTTGCAAAGAAGTGTCGCATTTACATTCATTTGAAGTGTAGGCGAGGAATACATAACACTTCGCAAATCATATTATATCTTACCATGAAACATAGAAATGAGATGCGATATCGCGTTTTAAGAAGCATTAGAACTCTATTGCTACGATACGTAGACATCTGCAAACGCTATTTCCTTGCAAAGAAGTGTCGCATTTACATTCATTTGAAGTGTAGGCGAGGAATACATAACACTTCGCAAATCATATTATATCTTACCATGAAACATAGAAATGAGATGCGATATCGCGTTTTAAGAAGCATTAGAACTCTATTGCTACGATACGTAGACATCTGCAAACGCTATTTCCTTGCAAAGAAGTGTCGCATTTACATTCATTTGAAGTGTAGACGAGGAATACATAACACTACGCAAATCATATTATATCTTACCATGAAACATAGAAATGAGATGCGATATCGCGTTTTGAGAATCATATGAACTCTATTGCTACGATACGTAGACATCTGCAAACGCTATTTCCTTGCAAGGAAGTGTCGCATTTACATTCATTTGAAGTGTGGACGAGGAATACATAACACTCCGCAAATCATATTATATCTTACCATGAAACATAGAAATGAGATGCGATATCGCGTTTTAAGAAGCACTAGAAAGCTACTGCTACGATACGTAGACATCTGCAAACGCTATTTCCTTGCAAAGAAGTGTCGCATTTACATTCATTTGAAGTGTAGGCGAGGAATACATAACACTTCGCAAATCATATTATATCTTACCATGAAACATAGAAATGAGATGCGATATCGCGTTTTAAGAAGCATTAGAACTCTATTGCTACGATACGTAGACATCTGCAAACGCTATTTCCTTGCAAAGAAGTGTCGCATTTACATTCAATTGAAGTGTAGACGAGGAATACATAACACTTCGCAAATCATATTATATCGTACCATGAAACATAGAAATGAGATGCGATATCGCGTTTCAAGAATCATAAGAACTCTATTGCTACGATACGTAGACATCTGCAAACGCTATTCCCTTGCAGAGAAGTGTCGCATTTACATTCATTTGAAGTGTAGACGAGGAATACATAACACTACGCAAATCATATTATATCTTACCATGAAACATAGAAATGAGATGCGATATCGCGTTCTAAGGATCATAAGAACTCTATTGCTACGATACGTAGACATCTGCAAACGCTATTTCCTTGCAAGGAACTGTCGCATTTACGTTCATTTGAATCGTAGACGAGGAATGCGTAACACTTCGCAATGAATATTATATCTTATCATGAAACATAGATATGCGATGCAATATCTCGTTTTAAGAAGCATTAGAACTCTATTGCTACGATACCTAGACATCTGCAGACGCTATTTCCTAGCAAGGAAGTGTCGCATTTACATTCATTTGAAGTGTAGACGAGGAATACATAACACTCCGCAAATCATATTATATCTTACCATGAAACATAGAAATGAGATGCGATATCGCGTTTTAAGAAGCACTAGAAAGCTACTGCTACGATACGTAGACATCTGCAAACGCTATTTCCTTGCAAAGAAGTGTCGCATTTACATTCATTTGAAGTGTAGGCGAGGAATACATGACACTTCGCAAATCATATTATATCTTACCATGAAACATAGAAATGAGATGCGATATCGCGTTTTAAGAAGCATTAGAACTCTATTGCAACGATACGTATACATCTGCAAACGCTATTTCCTTGCAAAGAAGTGTCGCATTTACATTCATTTGAAGTGTAGGCGAGGAATACATAACACTCCGCAGATCATATTATATCTTACCATGAAACATAGAAATGTGATGCGATATCGCGTTTTAAGAATCATAAGAACTCTATTGCAACGATACGTAGACATCTGCAAACGCTATTTCCTTGCAAAGAAGTGTCGCATTTACATTCATTTGAAGTGTAGACGAGGAATACATGACACTTCGCAAATCATTTAATATCTTACCATGAAACATAGAAATGAGATGCGATATCGCGTTCTGAGAATCATAAGAACTCTATTGCTACGATACGTAGACATCTGCAAACGCAATTTCCTTGCAAGGAAGTGTCGCATTTACATTCATTTGAAGTGTAGACGAGGAATACATAACACTCCGCAAATCATATTATATCTTACCATGAAACATAGAAATGAGATGCGATATCGCGTTTTAAGAAGCACTAGAAAGCTACTGCTACGATACGTAGACATCTGCAAACGCTATTTCCTTGCAAAGAAGTGTCGCATTTACATTCATTTGAAGTGTAGGCGAGGAATACATGACACTTCGCAAATCATATTATATCTTACCATGAAACATAGAAATGAGATGCGATATCGCGTTTTAAGAAGCATTAGAACTCTATTGCAACGATACGTATACATCTGCAAACGCTATTTCCTTGCAAAGAAGTGTCGCATTTACATTCATTTGAAGTGTAGGCGAGGAATACATAACACTCCGCAGATCATATTATATCTTACCATGAAACATAGAAATGTGATGCGATATCGCGTTTTAAGAATCATAAGAACTCTATTGCAACGATACGTAGACATCTGCAAACGCTATTTCCTTGCAAAGAAGTGTCGCATTTACATTCATTTGAAGTGTAGACGAGGAATACATAACACTGCGCAAATCATATTATATCTTACCATGAAACATAGAAATGAGATGCGATATCGCGTTTTAAGAAGCACTAGAAAGCTACTGCTACGATACGTAGACATCTGCAAACGCTATTTCCTTGCAAAGAAGTGTCGCATTTACATTCATTTGAAGTGTAGGCGAGGAATACATAACACTTCGCAAATCATACTATATCTTACCATGAAACATAGAAATGAGATGCGATATCGCGTTTTAAGAAGCATTAGAACTCTATTGCTACGATACGTAGACATCTGCAAACGCTATTTCCTTGCAAAGAAGTGTCGCATTTACATTCATTTGAAGTGTAGACGAGGAATACATAACACTTCGCAAATTATATTATATCTTACCATGAAACATAGAAATGAGATGCGATATCGCGCTTTAATAATCATAAGAACTCTATTGCTACGATACGTAGACATCTATAAACGCTATTTCCTTGCAAAGAAGTGTCGCATTTACATTCATTTGAAGTGTAGACGAGGAATACATAACACTACGCAAATCATATTATATCTTACCATGAAACATAGAAATGAGATGCGATATCGCGTTTTGAGAATCATAAGAACTCTATTGCTACGATACGTAGACATCTGCAAACGCTATTTCCTTGCAGAGAAGTGTCGCATTTACATTCATTTGAAGTGTAGACGAGGAATACATAACACTACGCAAATCATATTATATCTTATCATGAAACATATAAATGAGATGCGATATCGCGTTTTAAGGATCATAAGAACTCTATTGCTACGATACGTAGACATCTGCAAACGCTATTTCCTTGCAAGGAACTGTCGCATTTACGTTCATTTGAATCGTAGACGAGGAATGCATAACACTTCGCAATTAATATTATATCTTATCATGAAACATAGATATGAGATGCAATATCTCGTTTTAAGAAGCATTAGAACTCTATTGCTACGATACCTAGACATCTGCAGACGCTATTTCCTAGCAAGGAAGTGTCGCATTTACATTCATTTGAAGTGTAGACGAGGAATACATAACACTCCGCAAATCATATTATATCTTACCATGAAACATAGAAATGAGATGCGATATCGCGTTTTAAGAAGCACTAGAAAGCTACTGCTACGATACGTAGACATCTGCAAACGCTATTTCCTTGCAAAGAAGTGTCGCATTTACATTCATTTGAAGTGTAGGCGAGGAATACATAACACTTCGCAAATCATATTATATCTTACCATGAAACATAGAAATGAGATGCGATATCGCGTTTTAAGAAGCATTAGAACTCTATTGCTACGATACCTAGACATCTGCAGACGCTATTTCCTAGCAAGGAAGTGTCGCATTTACATTCATTTGAAGTGTAGACGAGGAATACATAACACTCCGCAAATCATATTATATCTTACCATGAAACATAGAAATGAGATGCGATATCGCGTTTTAAGAAGCACTAGAAAGCTACTGCTACGATACGTAGACATCTGCAAACGCTATTTCCTTGCAAAGAAGTGCCGCATTTACATTCATTTGAAGTGTAGGCGAGGAATACATAACACTTCGCAAATCATATTATATCTTACCATGAAACATAGAAATGAGATGCGATATCGCGTTTTAAGAAGCATTAGAACTCTATTGCTACGATACGTAGACATCTGCAAACGCTATTTCCTTGCAAAGAAGTGTCGCATTTACATTCATTTGAAGTGTAGACGAGGAATACATAACACTTCGCAAATTATATTATATCTTACCATGAAACATAGAAATGAGATGCGATATCGCGTTTTAAGAAGCACTAGAAAGCTACTGCTACGATACGTAGACATCTGCAAACGCTATTTCCTTGCAAAGAAGTGTCGCATTTACATTCATTTGAAGTGTAGGCGAGGAATACATGACACTTCGCAAATCATATTATATCTTACCATGAAACATAGAAATGAGATGCGATATCGCGTTTTGAGAATCATAAGAACTCTATTGCTACGATACGTAGACATCTGCAAACGCTATTTCCTTGCAAGGAAGTGTCGCATTTACATTCATTTGAAGTGTGGACGAGGAATACATAACACTCCGCAAATCATATTATATCTTACCATGAAACATAGAAATGAGATGCGATATCGCGTTTTAAGAAGCACTAGAAAGCTACTGCTACGATACGTAGACATCTGCAAACGCTATTTCCTTGCAAAGAAGTGTCGCATTTACATTCATTTGAAGTGTAGGCGAGGAATACATAACACTTCGCAAATCATATTATATCTTACCATGAAACATAGAAATGAGATGCGATATCGCGTTTTAAGAAGCATTAGAACTCTATTGCTACGATACGTAGACATCTGCAAACGCTATTTCCTTGCAAAGAAGTGTCGCATTTACATTCATTTGAAGTGTAGACGAGGAATACATAACACTTCGCAAATCATATTATATCGTACCATGAAACATAGAAATGAGATGCGATATCGCGTTTCAAGAATCATAAGAACTCTATTGCTACGATACGTAGACATCTGCAAACGCTATTCCCTTGCAGAGAAGTGTCGCATTTACATTCATTTGAAGTGTAGACGAGGAATACATAACACTACGCAAATCATATTATATCTTACCATGAAACATAGAAATGAGATGCGATATCGCGTTTTAAGGATCATAAGAACTCTATTGCTACGATACGTAGACATCTGCAAACGCTATTTCCTTGCAAGGAACTGTCGCATTTACGTTCATTTGAATCGTAGACGAGGAATGCATAACACTTCGCAATGAATATTATATCTTATCATGAAACATAGATATGCGATGCAATATCTCGTTTTAAGAAGCATTAGAACTCTATTGCTACGATACCTAGACATCTGCAGACGCTATTTCCTAGCAAGGAAGTGTCGCATTTACATTCATTTGAAGTGTAGACGAGGAATACATAACACTCCGCAAATCATATTATATCTTACCATGAAACATAGAAATGAGATGCGATATCGCGTTTTAAGAAGCACTAGAAAGCTACTGCTACGATACGTAGACATCTGCAAACGCTATTTCCTTGCAAAGAAGTGTCGCATTTACATTCATTTGAAGTGTAGGCGAGGAATACATGACACTTCGCAAATCATATTATATCTTACCATGAAACATAGAAATGAGATGCGATATCGCGTTTTAAGAAGCATTAGAACTCTACTGCAACGATACGTATACATCTGCAAACGCTATTTCCTTGCAAAGAAGTGTCGCATTTACATTCATTTGAAGTGTAGGCGAGGAATACATAACACTCCGCAGATCATATTATATCTTACCATGAAACATAGAAATGTGATGCGATATCGCGTTTTAAGAATCATAAGAACTCTATTGCAACGATACGTAGACATCTGCAAACGCTATTTCCTTGCAAAGAAGTGTCGCATTTACATTCATTTGAAGTGTAGACGAGGAATACATGACACTTCGCAAATCATTTAATATCTTACCATGAAACATAGAAATGAGATGCGATATCGCGTTTTGAGAATCATAAGAACTCTATTGCTACGATACGTAGACATCTGCAAACGCAATTTCCTTGCAAGGAAGTGTCGCATTTACATTCATTTGAAGTGTAGACGAGGAATACATAACACTCCGCAAATCATATTATATCTTACCATGAAACATAGAAATGAGATGCGATATCGCGTTTTAAGAAGCATTAGAACTCTATTGCAACGATACGTATACATCTGCAAACGCTATTTCCTTGCAAAGAAGTGTCGCATTTACATTCATTTGAAGTGTAGGCGAGGAATACATAACACTCCGCAGATCATATTATATCTTACCATGAAACATAGAAATGTGATGCGATATCGCGTTTTAAGAATCATAAGAACTCTATTGCAACGATACGTAGACATCTGCAAACGCTATTTCCTTGCAAAGAAGTGTCGCATTTACATTCATTTGAAGTGTAGACGAGGAATACATAACACTCCGCAAATCATATTATATCTTACCATGAAACATAGAAATGAGATGCGATATCGCGTTTTAAGAAGCACTAGAAAGCTACTGCTACGATACGTAGACATCTGCAAACGCTATTTCCTTGCAAAGAAGTGTCGCATTTACATTCATTTGAAGTGTAGGCGAGGAATACATAACACTTCGCAAATCATATTATATCTTACCATGAAACATAGAAATGAGATGCGATATCGCGTTTTAAGAAGCATTAGAACTCTATTGCTACGATACGTAGACATCTGCAAACGCTATTTCCTTGCAAAGAAGTGTCGCATTTACATTCATTTGAAGTGAAGACGAGGAATACATAACACTTCGCAAATTATATTATATCTTACCATGAAACATAGAAATGAGATGCGATATCGCGCTTTAAGAATCATAAGAACTCTATTGCTACGATACGTAGACATCTATAAACGCTATTTCCATGCAAAGAAGTGTCGCATTTACATTCATTTGAAGTGTAGACGAGGAATACATAACACTACGCAAATCATATTATATCTTACCATGAAACATAGAAATGAGATGCGATATCGCGTTTTGAGAATCATAAGAACTCTATTGCTACGATACGTAAACATCTGCAAACGCTATTTCCTTGCAAGGAAGTGTCGCATTTACATTCATTTGAAGTGTGGACGAGGAATACATAACACTCCGCAAATCATATTATATCTTACCATGAAACATAGAAATGAGATGCGATATCGCGTTTTAAGAAGCACTAGAAAGCTACTGCTACGATACGTAGACATCTGCAAACGCTATTTCCTTGCAAAGAAGTGTCGCATTTACATTCATTTGAAGTGTAGGCGAGGAATACATAACACATCGCAAATTATATTATATCGTACCATGAAACATAGAAATGAGATGCGATATCGCGTTTCAAGAATCATAAGAACTCTATTGCTACGATACGTAGACATCTGCAAACGCTATTCCCTTGCAGAGAAGTGTCGCATTTACATTCATTTGAAGTGTAGACGAGGAATACATAACACTACGCAAATCATATTATATCTTATCATGAAACATAGAAATGAGATGCGATATCGCGTTTTAAGGATCATAAGAACTCTATTGCTACGATACGTAGACATCTGCAAACGCTATTTCCTTGCAAGGAACTGTCGCATTTACGTTCATTTGAATCGTAGACGAGGAATGCATAACACTTCGCAATGAATATTATATCTTATCATGAAACATAGATATGCGATGCAATATCTCGTTTTAAGAAGCATTAGAACTCTATTGCTACGATACCTAGACATCTGCAGACGCTATTTCCTAGCAAGGAAGCGTCGCATTTACATTCATTTGAAGTGTAGACGAGGAATACATAACACTCCGCAAATCATATTATATCTTACCATGAAACATAGAAATGAGATGCGATATCGCGTTTTAAGAAGCACTAGAAAGCTACTGCTACGATACGTAGACATCTGCAAACGCTATTTCCTTGCAAAGAAGTGTCGCATTTACATTCATTTGAATTGTAGGCGAGGAATACATGACACTACGCAAATCATATTATATCTTACCATGAAACATAGAAATGAGATGCGATATCGCGTTTTAAGAAGCATTAGAACTCTATTGCAACGATACGTATACATCTGCAAACGCTATTTCCTTGCAAAGAAGTGTCGCATTTACATTCATTTGAAGTGTAGGCGAGGAATACATAACACTCCGCAGATCATATTATATCTTACCATGAAACATAGAAATGTGATGCGATATCGCGTTTTAAGAATCATAAGAACTCTATTGCAACGATACGTAGACATCTGCAAACGCTATTTCCTTGCAAAGAAGTGTCGCATTTACATTCATTTGAAGTGTAGACGAGGAATACATGACACTTCGCAAATCATTTAATATCTTACCATGAAACATAGAAATGAGATGCGATATCGCGTTTTGAGAATCATAAGAACTCTATTGCTACGATACGTAGACATCTGCAAACGCAATTTCCTTGCAAGGAAGTGTCGCATTTACATTCATTTGAAGTGTAGACGAGGAATACATAATACTCCGCAAATCATATTATATCTTACCATGAAACATAGAAATGAGATGCGATATAGCGTTTTAAGAATCATAAGAACTCTATTGCTACGATACGTAGACATCTGCAAACGCTATTTCCTTGCAAGTAAGTGTCGCATTTACATTCATTTGAAGTGTAGACGAGGAATACATAACACTCCGCAAATCATATTATATCTTACCATGAAACATAGAAATGTGATGCGATATCGCGTTTTAAGAATCATAAGAACTCTATTGCTACGATACGTAGACATCTGCAAACGCAATTTCCTTGCAAGGAAGTGTCGCATTTACATTCATTTGAATCGTAGACGAGGAATGCATAACACATCGCAATGAATATTATATCTTATCATGAAACATAGATATGAGATGCAATATCTCGTTTTAAGAAGCATTTGAACTCTATTGCTACGATACGTAGACATCTGCAAACGCTATTTCCTAGCGAGGAAGTGTCGCACTTACATTCATTTGAAGTGTAGACGAGGAATACATAACACTTCGCAAACCATATTATATCTTACCATGAAACATAAAAATCAGATGCGACATCGTGTTCTATGAAGCATTAGAACACTACTGCTACGATAGGTAGACACTTGCAAACGCTATTTCCTTGCAAGGAAGTGTAGCATTTACATTCATTTGAAGTGTAGACGAGGAATACATAACACTTCGCAAATTATATTATATCTTACCATGAAACATAGAAATGAGATGCGATATCGCGCTTTAAGAATCATAAGAACTCTATTGCTACGATACGTAGACATCTGCAAACGCTATTTCCTTGCAAAGAAGTGTCGCATTTACATTCATTTGAAGTGTAGACGAGGAATACATAACACTCCGCAATGAACATTATATCTTATCATGGAACATAGATATGAGATGCAATATCTCGTTTTAAGAAGCATTAGAACTCTATTGCAACGATACGTAGACATCTGCAAACGCTATTTCCTTGCAAAGAAGTGTCGCATTTACATTCATTTGAAGTGTAGACGAGGAATACATAACACTTCGCAAATCATATTATATCTTACCATGAAACATAGAAATGAGATGCGATATCGCGCTATAAGAATCATAAGAACTCTATTGCTACGATACGTAGACATCTATAAACGCTATTTCCTTGCAAAGAAGTGTCGCATTTACATTCATTTGAAGTGTAGACGAGGAATACATAACACTACGCAAATCATATTATATCTTACCATGAAACATAGAAATGAGGTGCGATATCGCGTTTTGAGAATCATAAGAACTCTATTGCTACGATACGTAGACATCTGCAAACGCTACTTCCTTGCAAGGATGTGTCGCATTTACATTCATTTGAATTGTAGACGAGGAATACATAACACTCCGTAAATCATATTATATCTTACCATGAAACATAGAAATGAGATTCGATATCGCGTTTTAAGAAGCACTAGAAAGCTACTGCCCACGATACGTAGACATCTGCAAACGCTATTTCCTTGCAAAGAAGTGTCGCATTTACATTCATTTGAAGTGTAGGCGAGGAATACATAACACTTCGCAAATCATATTATATCTTACCATGAAACATAGAACTGAGATGTGATACCGCGTTTTAAGAAGCATCAGAAATCCATTGCTGCGATACGTAGACATCTGCAAACGCTATTTCCTTGCAAGGAAGTTCGCATTTACATTCATTTGAAGTGTAGACGAGGAATACATAACACTCCGCAGATCATATTATATCTTACCATGAAACATAGAAATGAGATGCGATATCGCGTTTTGAGAATCATAAGAACTCTATTGCTACGATACGTAGACATCTGCAAACGCTATTTCCTTGCAAGGAAGTGTCGCATTTACATTCATTTGAAGTGTAGACGAGGAATACATAACACTTCGCAAATCATATTATATCTTACCATGAAACATAGAAATGAGATGCGATATCGCGCTTTAGGAATCATAAGAACTCTATTGCTACGATACGTAGATATCTATAAACGCTATTTCCTTGCAAAGAAGTGTCGCATTTACATTCATTTGAAGTGTAGACGAGGAATACATAACACTACGCAAATCATATTATATCTTACCATGAAACATAGAAATGAGATGCGATATCGCGTTTTGAGAATCATAAGAACTCTATTGCTACGATACGTAGACATCTGCAAACGCTATTTCCTTGCAAGGAAGTGTCGCATTTACATTCATTTGAAGTGTAGACGAGGAATACATAACACTTCGCAAATCATATTATATCTTACCATGAAACATAGAAATGAGATGCGATATCGCGCTTTAAGAATCATAAGAACTCTATTGTTACGATACGTAGACTTCTATAAACGCTATTTCCTTGCAAAGAAGTGTCGCATTTACATTCATTTGAAGTGTAGACGAGGAATACATAACACTACGCAAATCATATTATATCTTACCATGAAACATAGAAATGAGATGCGATATCGCGTTTTGAGAATCATAAGAACTCTATTGCTACGATACGTAGACATCTGCAAACGCTATTTCCTTGCAAGGAAGTGTCGCATTTACATTCATTTGAAGTGTAGACGAGGAATACATAACACTCCGCAAATCATATTATATCTTACCATGAAGCATAGAAATGAGATTCGATATCGCGTTTTAAGAAGCACTAGAAAGCTACTGCCACGATACGTAGACATCTGGAAACGCTATTTCCTTGCATAGAAGTGTCGCATTTACATTCATTTGAAGTGTAGGCGAGGAATACATAACACTTCGCAAATCATATTATATCTTACCATGAAACTTAGAAATGAGATGCGACATCGCGTTCTAAGAAGCATTAGAACACTACTGCTACGATAGGTAGACATTTGCAAACGCTATTTCCTTGCAAGGAAGTGTCGCATTTACATTCATTTGAAGTGTAGACGAGGAATACATAACACTCCGCAAATCATATTATATCTTACCATGAAACATAGAAATGAGATGCGATATAGCGTTTTAAGAATCATAAGAACTCTATTGCTACGATACGTAGACATCTGCAAACGCTATTTCCTTGCAAAGAAGTGTCGCATTTACATTCATTTGAAGTGTAGAAGAGGAATACATATCACTTCGCAAATCATATTATATCTTACCATGAAACATAGAACTGAGATGCGATATCGCGTTTTAAGAAGCATCAGAAATCCATTGCTACGATACGTAGGCATCTGCAAACGCTATTTCCTAGCGAGGAAGTGTCGCATTCACATTCATTTGAAGTGTAGACGAGGAATACATAACACTTCGCAAATCATATTATATCTTACCATGAAACATAGAAATGAGATGCGATATCGCGTTTTAAGAAGCATTAGAACTCTATTGCTACGATACGTAGACATCTATAAACGCTATTTCCTTGCAAAGAAGTGTCGCATTTACATTCATTTGAAGTGTAGACGAGGAATACATAACACTACGCAAATCATATTATATCTTACCATGAAACATAGAAATGAGATGCGATATCGCGTTTTGAGAATCATAAGAACTCTATTGCTACGATACGCAGACATCTGCAAACGCTATTTCCTTGCAAGGAAGTGTCGCATTTACATTCATTTGAAGTGTAGACGAGGAATACATAACACTTCGCAAATCATATTATATCTTACCATGAAACATAGAAATGAGATGCGATATCGCGCTTTAGGAATCATAAGAACTCTATTGCTACGATACGTAGACATCCATAAACGCTATTTCCTTGCAAAGAAGTGTCGCATTTACATTCATTTGAAGTGTAGACGAGGAATACATAACATTACGCAAATCATATTATATCTTACCATGAAACATAGAAATGAGGTGCGATATCGCGTTTTGAGAATCATAAGAACTCTATTGCTACGATACGTATACATCTGCAAACGCTACTTCCTTGCAAGGAAGTGTCGCATTTACATTCATTTGAAGTGTAGACGAGGAATACATAACACTCCGCAAATCATATTATATCTTACCATGAAACATAGAAATGAGATTCGATGTCGCGTTTTAAGAAGCACTAGAAAGCTACTGCCACGATACGTAGACATCTGCAAACGCTATTTCCTTGCAAAGAAGTGTCGCATTTACATTCATTTGAAGTGTAGGCGAGGAATACATAACACTTCGCAAATCATATTATATCTTACCATGAAACATAGAACTGAGATGTGATACCGCGTTTTAAGAAGCATCAGAAATCCATTGCTACGATACGTAGACATCTGCAAACGCTATTTCCTTGCAAGGAAGTTCGCATTTACATTCATTTGAATTGTAGACGAGGAATACATAACACTCCGCAGATCATATTATATATTACCATGAAACATAGAAATGTGATGCGATATCGCGTTTTAAGAATCATAAGAACACTATTGCAACGATACGTAGACATCTGCAAACGCTATTTCCTTGCAAGGAAGTGTCGCATTTACATTCATTTGAAGTGTAGACGAGGAATACATAACACTACGCAAATCATATTATATCTTACCATGAAACATAGAAATGAGGTGCGATATCGCGTTTTGAGAATCATAAGAACTCTATTGCTACGATACGTAGACATCTGCAAACGCTACTTCCTTGCAAGGAAGTGTCGCATTTACATTCATTTGAAGTGTAGACGAGGAATACATAACACTCCGCAAATCATATTATATCTTACCATGAAACATAGAAATGAGATTCGATATCGCGTTTTAAGAAGCACTAGAAAGCTACTGCCACGATACGTAGACATCTGCAAACGCTATTTCCTTGCAAAGAAGTGTCGCATTTACATTCATTTGAAGTGTAGGCGAGGAATACATAACACTTCGCAAATCATATTATATCTTACCATGAAACATAGAACTGAGATGTGATACCGCGTTTTAAGAAGCATCAGAAATCCATTGCTACGATACGTAGACATCTGCAAACGCTACTTCCTAGCGAGGAAGTGTCGCATTTACATTCATTTGAAGTGTAGACGAGGAATACATAACACTTCGCAAACCATATTATATCTTACCATGAAACATAAAAATGAGATGCGACGTCGCGTTCTATGAAGCATTAGAACACTACTGCTACGATAGGTAGACACTTGGAAACGCTATTTCCTTGCAAGGAAGTGTCGCATTTACATTAATTTGAAGTGTAGACGAGGAATACATAACACTACGCAAATCATATTATATCTTACCATGAAACATAGAAATGAGATGCGATATTGCGTTTTGAGAATCATAAGGACTCTATTGCTGCGATACGTAGACATCTGCAAACGCTATTTTCTTGCAAGGAAGTGTCGCATTTACATTCATTTGATGTGTAGACGAGGAATACATAACACTTCGCAAATCATATTATATCTTACCATGAAACATAGAAATGAGATGCGATATCTCGTTTTAAGGATCATAAGAACTCTATTGCTACGATACGTAGACATCTGCAAACGCTATTTCCTTGCAAAGAAGTGTCGCATTTACATTCAATAGAATCGTAGACGAGGAATGCATAACACTTCGCAATGAATATTATATCTTATCATGAAACATAGATATGAGATGCAATATCTCGTTTAAGAAGCATTAGAACTCTATTGCTACGATACCTAGACATCTGCAAACGCTATTTCCTTGCAAGGAAGTGTCGCATTTACATTCATTTGAAGTGTAGACGAGGAATACATAACACTTCGCAAATCATATTATATCTTACCGTGAAACTTAGAAATGAGATGCGACATCGCGTTCTAAGAAGCATTAGAACACTACTGCTACGATAGGTAGACATTTGCAAACGCTATTTCCTTGCAAGGAAGTGTCGCATTTACATTCATTTGAGGTGTAGACGAGGAATACATAACACTCCGCAAATCATATTATATCTTACCATGAAACATAGAAATGAGATGCGATATAGCGTTTTAAGAATCATAAGAACTCTATTGCTACGATACGTAGACATCTGCAAACGCTATTTCCTTGCAAAGAAGTGTCGCATTTACATTCATTTGAAGTGTAGACGAGGAATACATAACACTACGCAAATCATATTATATCTTACCATGAAACATAGAAATGAGATGCGATATCGCGTTTTAAGAAGCATTAGAACTCTATTGCTACGATACGTAGTCATCTGCAAACGCTATTTCCTTGCAAGGAAGTGTCGCATTTACATTCATTTGAAGTGTAGACGAGGACTACATAACACTTAGAAAATCATATTATATCTTACCATGAAACATAGAAATGAGATGCGATATCGCGTTTTAAGAAGCATTAGAACTCTATTGCTACGATACATAGACATCTGCAAACGCTATTTCCTAGCGAGGAAGTGTCGCATTCACATTCATTTGAAGTGTAGACGAGGACTACATAACACTTAGAAAATCATATTATATCTTACCATGAAACATAGAAATGAGATGCGATATCGCGTTTTAAGAAGCATTAGAACTCTATTGCTACGATACGTAGACATCTACAAACGCTATTTCCTAGCAAGGAAGAGTCGCGTTTACATTCATTTGAAATGTAGACGAGGAATACATAACAGTCCGCAAATCATATTATATCTTACCATGAAACATAGAAATGAGATGCGATATCGCGTTTTAAGGATCATAAGAACTCTATTGCTACGATACGTAGACATCTGCAAACGCTATTTCCTTGCAAAGAAGTGTCGCATTTACATTCATTTGAATCGTAGACGAGGAATGCATAACACTTCGCAATGAATATTATATCTTATCATGACACATAGATATGAGATGCAATATCTCGTTTTAAGAAGCATTTGAACTCTATTGCTTCGATACGTAGACATCCGCAAACGCTATTTCCTTGCAAGGAAGTGTCGCATTTACATTCATTTGAAGTGTAGACGAGGAATACATAACACTTCGCAAATCATATTACATCTTACCATGAAACATAGAAATGAGATGCGATATCGCGTTTTAACCCTTTTAGTGCCGGACGACGATATATCGTCGTTTGCTACACTTGCCAGATGTGCCAACGACGATATATCGTCGTGCGTGTAATAACGTGTTACTCTTCGCATTGCGAGACAACTTTATCTGTTAATAAATTTATAAATGATCTAATTTGATTGTAAATAATCAAATTTCGTTGACAAAGAATTTGTAAACCGATTTGGGTCTGACATTTTACACATTCTATACCGGAGTGTGGTGGGAACCTGTTTACGCTGGAGCGATAAAGTGGACACACGACGCCTGACTCTCTTGTAGCCCCGAGTTTGAAATATTTATGATAATTATCTGACAGTTCGTACGCCACGACTTCATCGAGGCTAAGATCCTTCTTTCAAAATTTTGTTTCAGCAATGTTGTAGTACCTATACCAACTGCTTGTCTTGCAGCAGATAAAATCCGATTATCGCCCGCACTATGCAATCGATCTCTTCTTTTATTTTTGTTATGTAATATTGTTTATTTTGTTATATAATACATTTGAAATCCAAAATATATACTTCATAACAATTGGTCTATATAGAATTATGATGAAAAGATGGCTCCTTGTATGCGCAAATACGTTTTGAAAGAGAGAACTCAACGTTTACTTTTCTTATGGAGATTTTACCTTTGTTATTTATATAATTTTAAATGAGTAAAGAAAAACTAGTGCCATTGTTTTGTTCTCTGTTTCATCCTTAGTATACTGCTTTTTGAATTATGTAAATACTTTTTCCCGTTTGGTTTTTATGAGTATTTTCCCAAACCCCAGTAAAACTGTGAAATTCGGCCGGTTATTCTCGCATAGGCACCTCTTTTTCGTCCGGCACTAAAAGGGTTAAGAAACATTAGAACTCTATTGCTACGATACCTAGACATCTGCAGACGCTATTTCCTTGCAAGGAAGTGCCGCATTTACATTCATTTGAAGTGTAGAGGAGGAATACATAACACTTCGCAAATCATATTACATCTTACCATGAAACATAGAAATGCGATGCGATATCGCGTTTTAAGCAGCATTAGAACTCTGTTGCTACGATACATAGACATCTGCAAACGCTATTTCCTTGCAAGGAAGTGTCGCATTTACGTTCATTTGAATCGTAGACGAGGAATGCATAACACTTCGCAATGAATTTTATGTCTTATCATGAAACATAGATATGAGATGCAATATCTCGTTTTAAGAAGCATTAGAACTCTACTGCTACGATACGTAGACATCTGCAAACGCTATTTCCTTGCAAGGAAGTGTCGCATTTACATTCATTTGAATCGTAGACGAGGAATGCATAACACTTCGCAATGAATATTATATCTTATCATGAAACATAGATATGAGATGCAATATCTCGTTTTAAGAAGCATTAGAACTCTATTGCTACGATACGTAGACATCTGCAAACGCTATTTCCTAGCGAGGAAGTATCGCATTCACATTCATTTGAAGTGTAGACGAGGACTACATAGCACTTAGAAAATCATATTATATCTTACCATGAAACATAGAAATGAGATGCGATATCGCGTTTTAAGAAGCATTAGAACTCTATTGCTACGATACGTAGACATCTACAAACGCTATTTCCTAGCAAGGAAGAGTCGCGTTTACATTCATTTGAAATGTAGACGAGGAATACATAACAGTCCGCAAATCATATTATATCTTACCATGAAACATAGAAATGAGATGCGATATCGCGTTTTAAGGATCATAAGAACTCTATTGCTACGATACGTAGACATCTGCAAACGCTATTTCCTTGCAAAGAAGTGTCGCATTTACATTCATTTGAATCGTAGACGAGGAATGCATAACACTTCGCAATGAATATTATATCTTATCATGACACATAGATATGAGATGCAATATCTCGTTTTAAGAAGCATTTGAACTCTATTGCTTCGATACGTAGACATCCGCAAACGCTATTTCCTTGCAAGGAAGTGTCGCATTTACATTCATTTGAAGTGTAGACGAGGAATACATAACACTTCGCAAATCATATTACATCTTACCATGAAACATAGAAATGAGATGCGATATCGCGTTTTAACCCTTTTAGTGCCGGACGACGATATATCGTCGTTTGCTACACTTGCCAGAAGTGCCAACGACGATATATCGTCGTGCGTGTAATAACGTGTTACTCTTCGCATTGCGAGACAACTTTATCTGTTAATAAATTTATAAATGATCTAATTTGATTGTAAATAATCAAATTTCGTTGACAAAGAATTTGTAAACCGATTTGGGTCTGACATTTTACACATTCTATACCGGAGTGTGGTGGGAACCTGTTTACGCTGGAGCGATAAAGTGGACACACGACGCCTGACTCTCTTGTAGCCCCGAGTTTGAAATATTTATGATAATTATCTGACAGTTCGTACGCCACGACTTCATCGAGGCTAAGATCCTTCTTTCAAAATTTTGTTTCAGCAATGTTGTAGTACCTATACCAACTGCTTGTCTTGCAGCAGATAAAATCCGATTATCGCCCGCACTATGCAATCGATCTCTTCTTTTATTTTTGTTATGTAATATTGTTTATTTTGTTATATAATACATTTGAAATCCAAAATATATACTTCATAACAATTGGTCTATATAGAATTATGAGGAAAAGATGGCTCCTTGTATGCGCAAATACGTTTTGAAAGAGAGAACTCAACGTTTACTTTTTCTTATGGAGATTTTACCTTTGTTATTTATATAATTTTAAATGAGTAAAGAAAAACTAGTGTCATTGTTTTGTTCTCTGTTTCATCCTTAGTATACTGCTTTTTGAATTATGTAAATACTTTTTCCCGTTTGGTTTTTATGAGTATTTTCCCAAACCCCAGTAAAACTGTGAAATTCGGCCGGTTATTCTCGCATAGGCACCTCTTTTTCGTCCGGCACTAAAAGGGTTAAGAAACATTAGAACTCTATTGCTACGATACCTAGACATCTGCAGACGCTATTTCCTCTCAAGGAAGTGCAGCATTTACATTCATTTGAAGTGTAGAGGAGGAATACATAACACTTCGCAAATCATATTACATCTTACCATGAAACATAGAAATGCGATGCGATATCGCGTTTTAAGAAGCATTAGAACTCTGTTGCTACGATACGTAGACATCTGCAAACGCTATTTCCTTGCAAGGAAGTGTCGCATTTACGTTCATTTGAATCGTAGACGAGGAATGCATAACACTTCGCAATGAATATTATGTCTTATCATGAAACATAGATATGAGATGCAATATCTCGTTTTAAGAAGCATTAGAACTCTACTGCTACGATACCTAGACATCTGCAGACGCTATTCCCTAGCAACGAAGTGTCGCACTTACATTCATTTGAAGTGTAGACGAGGAATACTTGACACTTCGCAAATCATATAATATCTTACCATGAAACATAGAAATGAGATGCGATATCGCGTTTTAAGAATCATAAGAACCCTATTGCTACGATACGTAGACATCTGCAAACGCTATTTCCTTGCAAGGAAGTGTCGCATTTACATTCATTTGATGTGTAGACGAGAAATACATAACACTTCGCAAATCATATTATATCTTACCATGAAACATAGAAATGAGATGCGATATCTCGTTTTAAGGATCATAAGAACTCTATTGCTACGATACGTAGACATCTGCAAACGCTATTTCCTTGCAAAGAAGTGTCGCATTTACATTCATTTGAATCGTAGACGAGGAATGCATAACACTTCGCAATGAATATTATATCTTATCATGAAACATAGATATGAGATGCAATATCTCGTTTTAAGAAGCATTAGAACTCTATTGCTACGATACCTAGACATCTGCAGACGCTATTTCCTTGCAAGGAAGTGCCGCATTTACATTCATTTGAAGTGTAGAGGAGGAATACATAACACTTCGCAAATCATATTACATATTACCATGAAACATAGAAATGCGATGCGATATCGCGTTTTAAGAAGCATTAGAACTCTGTTGCTACGATACGTAGACATCTGCAAACGCTATTTCCTTGCAAGGAAGTGTGGCATTTACGTTCATTTGAATCGTAGACGAGGAATGCATAACACTTCGCAATGAATATTATATCTTATCATGAAACATAGATATGAGATGCAATATCTCGTTTTAAGAATCATAAGAACTCTATTGCTACGATACGTAGACATCTGCAAACGCTATTTCCTTGCAAAGAAGTGTCGCATTTACATTCATTTGAAGTGTAGACGAGGAATACATAACACTACGCAAATCATATTATATCTTACCATGAAACATAGAAATGAGATGCGATATCGCGTTTTGAGAATCATAAGAACTCTATTGCTACGATACGTAGACATCTGCAAACGCTATTTCCTTGCACGGAAGTGTCGCATTTACATTCATTTGATGTGTAGACGAGGAATACATAACACTTCGCAAATCATATTATATCTTACCATCAAACATAGACATGAGATGCGATATCGCGTTTTAAGAAGCATTAGAACTCTATTGCTACGATACGTAGACATCTGCAAACGCTATTTCCTTGCAAGGAAGTGTCGCATTTACATTCATTTGAAGTGTAGACGAGGACTACATAACACTTAGAAAATCATATTATATCTTACCATGAAACATAGAAATGAGATGCGATATCGCGTTTTAAGAAGCATTAGAACTCTATTGCTACGATACGTAGACATCTGCAAACGCTATTTCCTAGCGAGGAAGTGTCGCATTCACATTCATTTGAAGTGTAGACGAGGACTACATAACACTTAGAAAATCATATTATATCTTACCATGAAACATAGAAATGAGATGCGATATCGCGTTTTAAGAAGCATTAGAACTCTATTGCTACGATACCTAGACATCTGCAAACGCTATTTCCTTGCAAGGAAGTGTCGCAATTACATTCATTTGATGTGTAGACGAGGAATACATAACACTTCGCAAATCATATTATATCTTACCATGAAACATAGAAATGAGATGCGATATCTCGTTTTAAGGATCATAAGAACTCTATTGCTACGATACGTAGACATCTGCAAACGCTATTTCCTTGCAAAGAAGTGTCGCATTTACATTCATTTGAATCGTAGACGAGGAATGCATAACACTTCGCAATGAATATTATATCTTATCATGAAACATAGATATGAGATGCAATATCTCGTTTTAAGAAGCATTAGAACTCTATTGCTACGATACCTAGACATCTGCGGACGCTATTTCCTTGCAAGGAAGTGCCGCATTTACATTCATTTGAAGTGTAGAGGAGGAATACATAACACTTCGCAAATCATATTACATCTTACCATGAAACATAGAAATGCGATGCGATATCGCGTTTTAAGAAGCATTAGAACTCTGTTGCTACGATACGTAGACATCTGCAAACGCTATTTCCTTGCAAGGAAGTGTCGCATTTACGTTCATTTGAATCGTAGACGAGGAATGCATAACACTTCGCAATGAATATTATATCTTATCATGAAACATAGATATGAGATGCAATATCTCGTTTTAAGAATCATAAGAACTCTATTGCTACGATACGTAGACATCTGCAAACGCTATTTCCTTGCAAAGAAGTGTCGCATTTACATTCATTTGAAGTGTAGACGAGGAATACATAACACTACGCAAATCATATTATATCTTACCATGTAACATAGAAATGAGATGCGATATCGCGTTTTGAGAATCATAAGAACTCTATTGCTACGATACGTAGACATCTGCAAACGCTATTTCCTTGCAAGGAAGTGTCGCATTTACATTCATTTGAAGTGTAGACGATCACTACATAACACTTAGAAAATCATATTATATCTTACCATGAAACATAGAAATGAGATGCGATATCGCGTTTTAAGAAGCATTAGAACTCTATTGCTACGATACGTAGACATCTGCAAACGCTATATCCTAGCGAGGAAGTGTCGCATTCACATTCATTTGAAGTGTAGACGAGGACTACATAACACTTAGAAAATCATATTATATCTTACCATGGAACATAGAAATGAGATGCGATATCGCGTTTTAAGAAGCATTAGAACTCTATTGCTACGATACGTAGACATCTACAAACGCTATTTCCTAGCAAGGAAGAGTCGCGTTTACATTCATTTGAAATGTAGACGAGGAATACATAACAGTCCGCAAATCATATTATATCTTACCACGAAACATAGAAATGAGATGCGATATCTCGTTTTAAGGATCATAAGAACTTAATTGCTACGATACGTAGACATCTGCAAACGCTATTTCCTTGCAAAGAAGTGTCGCATTTACTTTCATTTGAATCGTAGACGAGGAATGCATAACACTTCGCAATGAATATTATATCTTATCATGACACATAGATATGAGATGCAATATCTCGTTTTAAGAAGCATTTGAACTGTATTGCTTCGATACGTAGACATCCGCAAACGCTATTTCCTTGCAAGGAAGTGTCGCATTTACATTCATTTGAAGTGTAGACGAGGAATACATAACACTTCGCAAATCATATTACATCTTACCATGAAACATAGAAATGAGATGCGATATCGCGTTTTAACCCTTTTAGTGCCGGACGACGATATATCGTCGTTTGCTACACTTGCCAGAAGTGCCAACGACGATATATCGTCGTGCGTGTAATAACGTGTTACTCTTCGCATTGCAAGACAACTTTATCTGTTAATAAATTTATAAATGATCTAATTTGTTTGTAAATAATCAAATTTCGTTGACAAAGAATTTGTAAACCGATTTGGGTCTGACATTTTACACATTCTATACCGGAGTGTGCTGGGAACCTGTTTACGCTGGAGCGATAAAGTGGACACACGACGCCTGACTCTCTTGTAGCCCCGAATTTGAAATATTTATGATAATTATCTGACAGTTCGTACGCCACGACTTCATCGAGGCTAAGATCCTTCTTTCAAAATTTTGTTTCAGCAATGTTGTAGTACCTATACCAACTGCTTGTCTTGCAGCAGATAAAATCCGATTATCGCCCGCACTATGCAATCGATCTCTTCTTTTATTTTTGTTATGTAATATTGTTTATTTTGTTATATAATACATTTGAAATCCAAAATATATACTTCATAACAATTGGTCTACATAGAATTATGATGAGAAGATGGCTCCTTGTATGCGCAAATACGTTTTGAAAGAGAGAACTCAACGTTTACTTTTTCTTATGGAGATTTTACCTTTGTTATTTATATAATTTTAAATGAGTAAAGAAAAACTAGTGCCATTGTTTTGTTCTCTGTTTCATCCTTAGTATACTGCTTTTCGAATTATGTAAATACTTTTTCCCGTTTGGTTTTTATGAGTATTTTCCCAAACCCCAGTAAAACTGTGAAATTCGGCCGGTTATTCTCGCATAGGCACCTCTTTTTCGTCCGGCACTAAAAGGGTTAAGAAACATTAGAACTCTATTGCTACGATACCTAGACATCTGCAGACGCTATTTCCTTGCAAGGAAGTGCCGCATTTACATTCATTTGAGGTGTAGAGGAGGAATACATAACACTTCGCAAATCATATTACATCTTACCATGAAACATAGAAATGCGATGCGATATCGCGTTTTAAGAAGCATTAGAACTCTGTTGCTACGATACGTAGACATCTGCAAACGCTATTTCCTTGCAAGGAAGTGTCGCGTTTACGTTCATTTGAATCGTAGACGAGGAATGCATAACACTTCGCAATGAATATTATGTCTTATCATGAAACATAGATATGAGATGCAATATCTCGTTTTAAGAAGCATTAGAACTCTACTGCTACGATACCTAGACATCTGCAGACGCTATTTCCTTGCAAGGAAGTGCCGCATTTACATTCATTTGAAGTGTAGAGGAGGAATACATAACACTTCGCAAATCATATTACATCTTACCATGAAACATAGAAATGCGATGCGATATCGCGTTTTAAGAAGCATTAGAACTCTGTTGCTACGATACGTAGACATCTGCAAACGCTATTTCCTTGCAAGGAAGTGTCGCATTTCCGTTCATTTGAATCGTAGACGAGGAATGCATAACACTTCGCAATGAATATTATATCTTATCATGAAACATAGATATGAGATGCAATATCTCGTTTTAAGAAGCATTAGAACTCTATTGCTACGATAACTAGACATCTGCAGACGCTATTTCCTAGCAAGGAAGTGTCGCATTTACATTCATTTGAAGTCTAGACGAGGAATACATGACACTTCGCAAATCATATAATATCTTACCATGAAACATAGAAATGAGATGCGATATCGCGTTTTAAGAATCATAAGAACTCTATTGCTACGATACGTAGACATCTGCAAACGCTATTTCCTTGCAAGGAAGTGTCGCATTTACATTCATTTGATGTGTAGACGAGGAATACATAACACTTCGCAAATCATATTATATCTTACCATGAAACATAGAAATGAGATGCGATATCTCGTTTTAAGGATCATAAGAACTTAATTGCTACGATACGTAGACATCTGCAAACGCTATTTCCTTGCAAAGAAGTGTCGCATTTACATTCATTTGAATCGTAGACGAGGAATGCGTAACACTTCGCAATGAATATTATATCTTATCATGAAACATAGATATGAGATGCAATATCTCGTTTTAAGAAGCATTTGAACACTATTGCTTCGATACGTAGACATCCGCAAACGCTATTTCCTTGCAAGGAAGTGTCGCATTTACATTCATTTGAAGTGTAGACGAGGAATACATAACACTTCGCAAATCATATTACATCTTACCATGAAACATAGAAATGAGATGCGATATCGCGTTTTAACCCTTTTAGTGCCGGACGACGATATATCGTCGTTTGCTACACTTGCCAGAAGTGCCAACGACGATATATCGTCGTTTGCTACACTTGCCAGAAGTGCCAACGACGATATATCGTCGTGCGTGTAATATCGTGTTACTCTTCGCATTGCGAGACAACTTTATCTGTTAATAAATTTATAAATGACCTAATTTGATTGTAAATAATCAAATTTCGTTGACAAAGAATTTGTAAACCGATTTGGGTCTGACATTTTACACATTCTATACCGGAGTGTGCTGGGAACCTGTTTACGCTGGAGCGATAAAGTGGACACACGACGCCTGACTCTCTTGTAGCCCCGAATTTGAAATATTTATGATAATTATCTGACAGTTCGTACGCCACGACTTCATCGAGGCTAAGATCCTTCTTTCAAAATTTTGTTTCAGCAATGTTATAGTACCTATACCAACTGCTTGTCTTGCAGCAGATAAACTCCGATTATCGCCCGCACTATGCAATCGATCTCTTCTTTTATTTTTGTTTTGTAATATTGTTTATTTTGTTATATAATACATTTGAAATCCAAAATATATACTTCATAACAATTGGTCTATATAGAATTATGATGAAAAGATGGCTCCTTGTATGCGCAAATACGTTTTGAAAGAGAGAACTCAACGTTTACTTTTTCTTATGGAGATTTTACCTTTGTTATTTATATAATTTTAAATGAGTAAAGAAAAACTAGTGCCATTGTTTTGTTCTCTGTTTCATCCTTAGTATACTGCTTTTTGAATTATGTAAATACTTTTTCCCGTTTGGTTTTTATGAGTATTTTCCCAAACCCTAGTAAAACTGTGAAATTCGGCCGGTTATTCTCGCATAGGCACCTCTTTTTCGTCCGGCACTAAAAGGGTTAAGAAACATTAGAACTCTATTGCTACGATACCTAGACATCTGCAGACGCTATTTCCTTGCAAGGAAGTGTCGCATTTACATTCATTTGACGTGTAGACGAGGAATACATAACAGTTCGCAAATCATATTATATCTTATCATGAAACATAGATATGAGATGCAATATCTCGTTTTAAGAAGCATTTGAACTCTATTGCTTCGATACATAGACATCTGCATACGCTATTTCCTTGCAAGGAAGTGTCGCATTTACATTCATTTGACGTGTAGACGAGGAATACATAACAGTTCGCAAATCATATTATATCTTACCATGCAACATAGAAATGAGATGCGATATCGCGTTTTAAGAAGCATTAGAACACTATTGCTACGACAGGTAGACATTTGCAAACGCTATTTCCTTGCAAGGAAGTGCCGCATTTACATTCATTTGAAGTGTAGAGGAGGAATACATAACACTTCGCAAATCATATTACATCTTACCATGAAACATAGAAATGCGATGCGATATCGCGTTTTAAGAAGCATTAGAACTCTGTTGCTACGATACGTAGACATCTGCAAACGCTATTTCCTTCCAAGGAAGTGTCGCATTTGCATTGATTTGAATTGTAGACGAGGAATACATAACAGTCCGCAAATCATATTATATCTTACCATGAAACACCGAAATGGGATGCGATATCGCGTTTGAAGAAGCTTTAGAACTCTATTGCTACGATACCTAGACATCTGCAGACGCTATTTCCTAGCAAGGAAGTGCCGCATTTACATTCATTTGAAGTGTAGACGAGGAATACATGACACTTCGCAAATCATATAATATCTTACCATGAAACATAGAAATGAGATGCGATATCGCGTTTTAAGAATCATAAGAACTCTATTGCTACGATACGTAGATATCTGCAAACGCTATTTCCGTGCAAGGAAGTGTCGCATTTACATTCATTTGATGTGTAGACGAGGAATACATAACACTTCGCAAATCATATTATATCTTACCATGAAACATAGAAATGAGATGCGATATCACGTTTTAAGAAGCATTAGAACTCCATCCCTACGATACGTAGACATCTGCAAACGCTATTTCCTAGCAAGGATATGTCGCATTTACATTTATTTGAAGTGTAGACGAGGACTACATAACACTTCGCAAATCATATTATATCTTACCATGAAATATAGAAATGAGATGCGAAATCGCGTTTTAGGAAGCATTAGAACTCTATTGCTACGATACGTAGACATCTGCAGAAGCTATTTCCTAGCAAGCAAGTGTCGCATTTACATTCATTTGAAGTGTAGACGAGGAATACATAACATTTCGCAATGAATATTACATCTTATCATGAAACATAGAAATGAGATGCGATATCTCGTTTTGAGAAGCATTTGAACTCTATTGCTTCGATACGTAGACATCTGCAAACGCTATTTCCTTGCAAGGATGTGTCGCATTCACATTCATTTGAAGTGTAGACGAGGAATACATAACACTTCGCCAATCATATTATATCTTACCATTAAACATGGAAATGAGATGCGATATCGCGGTTTAAGAAGCATTAGAAATCTATTGCTACGATAGGTAGACATCTGCAAACGCTATTTCCTAGCAAGGAAGTGTCGCATTTACATCCATTTGAATCGTTGACGAAGAATACATAACACTTCGCAATGAATATTATATCTTACCATGAAACATAGATATGAGATGCAATATCTCGTTTTAAGAAGCATTTGAACTCTATCGCTTCGATACGTAGACATCTGCAAACGCTATTTCCTAGCTAGGAAGTGTCGCATTTACATTCATTTGAAGTGTAGACGAGGACTACACAACACTTCGCAAGTCATATTATATCTTACCATGAAACATAGAAATGAGATGCGATATCTCGTTTTAAGAAGCATTTGAACTCTATTGCTTCGATATGTAGACATCTGCAAACGCTATTTCCTTGCAAGGAAGTGTCGCATTTACGTTCATTTGAATCGTAGACGAGGAATGCATAACACTTCGCAATGAATATTATGTCTTATCATGAAACATAGATATGAGATGCAATATCTCGTTTTAAGAAGCATTAGAACTCTACTGCTACGATACGTAGACATCTGCAAACGCTATTTCCTTGCAAGGAAGTGTCGCATTTACATTCATTTGAATCGTAGACGAGGAATGCATAACACTTCGCAATGAATATTATATCTTATCATGAAACATAGATATGAGATGCAATATCTCGTTTTAAGAAGCATTAGAACTCTATTGCTACGATACGTAGACATCTGCAAACGCTATTTCCTAGCGAGGAAGTGTCGCATTCACATGCATTTGAAGTGTAGACGAGGACTACATAACACTTCGCAAGTCATATTATATCTTACCATGAAACATAGAAATGAGATGCGATATCTCGTTTTAAGAAGCATTTGAACTCTATTGCTTCGATATGTAGACATCTGCAAACGCTATTTCCTAGCAAGGAAGTGTCGCATTTACTTTCACTTGAAGTGTAGACGAGGACTACATAAAACTTCTCAAGTCATATTATATCTTACCATGAAACATAGAAATGAGATGCAATATCGCGTTTTAAGAAGCATTAGAACTCTATTGCTACGATACGTAGACATCTACAAACGCTATTTCCTAGCAAGGAAGTGTCGCGTTTAAATTCATTTGAAATGTAGACGAGGACTACATAACACTTCGCAAATCATAATATATCTTACCATGAAACATAGAAATGAGATGCGATATCGCGTTTTAAGCAGCATTAGAACTCTATTGCTACGATACGTAGACATCTGCAAACGCTATTTCCTAGCAAGGAAGTGTCGCGTTTACATCCATTTGAGTCGTTGACGAGGAATACATAACACTTCGCAAATCATAATATATCTTACCATGAAACATAGAAATGAGATGCGATATCGCGTTTTAAGAAGCATTTGAAATCTATCGCTTCGATACGTAGACATCTGCAAACGCTATTTCCTAGCAAGGATGTGTCGCATTTACATTTATTTGAAGTGTAGACGAGGACTACATAACACTTCGCAAATCATATTATATCTTTACATGAAACATAGAAATGAGATGCGATATCGCGTTTTAAGAAGCAATAGAACTCTATTGCTACGATACGTAGACATCTGCAAACGCTATTTCCTAGCATGGAAGTGTCGCATTTATATTCATTTGAAGTGTAGACGAGGAATACATAACACTTCGCCAGTCATATAATATCTTACCATTGAACATACGAATGAGATGCGATATCGCGGTTTAAGAAGCATTAGATCTCTATTGCTACGATATGTAGACATCTGCAAACGCTATTTCCTTGCAAGGAAGTGTCGCATTTACATTCTTCTGAAGAGAATACGAGGTATACATAACACTTTACAATGAATATTATATCCTATCATGCAACATAGAAATGAGATACGATATCGCGTTTTAAGAAGCATTAGAACTCTATCCTTACGATACGTAAACATCTGCAAACGCTATTTCCTAGCAAGGAAGTGTCGCATTTACATTCATTTGAAGTGTAGACGAGGAATACATAACATTTCGCAATGAATATTACATCTTATCATGAAACATAGATATGAGATGCAATATCGCGTTTTAAGAAGCATTTGAACTCTATCGCTTCGATACGTAGACATCTGCAAACGCTATTTCCTTGCATGGTAGTGTAGCATTTACATTCATTTGAAGTGTAGACGAGGAATACATAAAACTTCGCCAATCATATTATATCTTACCATTAAACACAGAAATGAGATGCGATATTGCGGTTTAAGAAGCATTAGAACACTATTGCTGCGATAGGTAGACATCTGCAAACGCTATTTCCTAGCAAGGAAGTGTCGCATTTACATTCATTTGAAGTGTAAAAGAGGACTACATAACACTTCGCAAGTCATATTATATCTTACCATGAAACATGGAAATGAGATGCGGTATCACGTTTTAAGAAGCATTAGAACTCCATCCCTACGATACGTAGACATCTGCAAACGCTATTTCCTAGCAAGGATGTGTCGCATTTACATTTATTTGTAGTGTAGACGAGGACTACATAACACTTCGCAAATCATATTATATCCTACCGTGAAACATAGAAATGAGATGCGATATCGCGGTTTAAGAAGCATTAGAACTCTATTGCTACGATAGGTAGACATCTGTAAACGCTATTTCCTAGCAAGGAAGTGTCGCATTTACATTCATTTGAAGTGTAGACGAGGACTACATAACACTTCGCACGTCATATTATATCTTACCATGAAACATAGAAATGAGATGCAATATCGCGTTTTAAGAAGCATAAGAATTCTATTGCTACGATACGTAGACATCTGCAAAGGCTATTTCCTTGGAAGGAAGTGTCGCATTTACATTCTTCTGAAGAGAATACGAAGTATACATAACACTTTACAATGAATATTATATCCTATCATGCAACATAGAAATGAGATGCGATATCGCGTTTTAAGAAGCACTAGAACTCTATCCTTACGATACGTAAACATCTGCAAACGCTATTTCCTAGCAAGGAAGTGTCGCATTTACATTCATTTGAAGTGTAGACGAGGAATACATAACATTTCGCAATGAATATTACATCTTATCATGAAACATAGAAATGTGATGCGAAATCGCGTTCTAAGAAGCATTAGAACTCCATCCCTACGATACGTAGACATCTGCAAACGCTATTTCCTAGCAAGGAAGTGTCGCATTTACATTCATTTGAAGTGTAAAGGAGGACTACATAACACTTCGCAAGTCATATTATATCTTACCATGAAACATAGAAATGAGATGCGATATCACGTTTTAAGAGGCATTAGAACTCCATCCCTACGATACGTAGATATCTGCAAACGCTATTTCCTAGCAAGGATGTGTCGCATTTACATTTATTTGTAGTGTAGACGAGGACTACATAACACTTCGCAAATCATATTATATCCTACCGTGAAACATAGAAATGAGATGCGATATCGCGGTTTAAGAAGCATTAGAACTCTATTGCTACGATAGGTAGACATCTGTAAACGCTATTTCCTAGCAAGGAAGTGTCGCATTTACATTCATTTGAAGTGTAGACGAGGACTACATAACACTTCGCATGTCATATTATATCTTACCATGAAACATAGAAATGAGATGCAATATCGCGTTTTAAGAAGCATAAGAATTCTATTGCTACGATACGTAGACATCTGCAAAGGCTATTTCCTTGGAAGGAAGTGTCGCATTTACATTCCTCTGAAGAGAATACGAAGTATACATAACACTTTACAATGAATATTATATCCTATCATGCAACATAGAAATGAGATACGATATCGCGTTTTAAGAAGCATTAGAACTCTATCCTTACGATACGTAAACATCTGCAAACGCTATTTCCTAGCAAGGAAGTGTCGCATTTACATTCATTTGAAGTGTAGACGAGGAATACATAACATTTCGCAATGAATATTACATCTTATCATGAAACATAGATATGAGATGCAATATCGCGTTTTAAGAAGCATTTGAACTCTATCGCTTCGATACGTAGACATCTGCAAACGCTATTTCCTTGCATGGTAGTGTAGCATTTACATTCATTTGAAGTGTAGACGAGGAATACATAAAACTTCGCCAATCATATTATATCTTACCATTAAACATAGAAATGAGATGCGATATTGCGGTTTAAGAAGCATTAGAACACTATTGCTACGATAGGTAGACATCTGCAAACGCTATTTCCTAGCAAGAAAGTGTCGCATTTACATTCATTTGAAGTGTAGACGAGGACTACATAACACTTCGCAAGTCATATTATATCTTACCATGAAACATAGAAATGAGAAGCAATATCGCGTTTTAAGAAGCATTAGAACTCTATTGCTACGATACGTAGACATCTACAAACGATATTTCCTATGAAGGAAGTGTCGCGTTTACATTCATTTGAAATGTAGGCGAAGAATACATAACACTTCGCAATGAATATTACATCTTATCATGAAACATAGAAATGAGATGCGATATCTCGTTTTAAGATTCATTTGAACTCTATCGCTTCGATACGTAGACATCTGCAAACGCTATATCCTAGCAAGGAAGTGTCGCATTTACATTCATTTGAAGTGTAGACGAGGACTACATAACCCTTCGCAAGTCATATTATATCTTACCATGAAACATAGAAATGAGATGCGATATCACGTTCTAAGAAGCATTAGAACTCCATCCCTACGATACGTAGACATCTGCAAACGCTATTTCCTAGCAAGAAAGTGTCGCATTTACATTCATTTGAAGTGTAGACGAGGACTACATAACACTTCGCATGTCATATTATATCTTACCATGAAACATAGAAATGAGATGCGATATCGCGTTTTAAGAAGCAATAGAACTCTATTGCTACGATACGTAGACGTCTACATACGCTATTTCCTAGCAAGGAAGTGTCGCATTTACATTCATTTGAAGTGTAGACGAGGAATATATAACATTTCGCAATGAATATTACTTCTTATCATGAAACATAGAAATGAGATGCGATATCGCGGTTTATGAAGCATTAGAACTCTATTGCTACGATAGGTAGACATCTGCAAACGCTATTTCCTAGCAAGGAAGTGTCGCATTTACATTCATTTGAAGTGTAGACGAGGACTACATAACACTTCGCAAGTCATATTATATCTTACCATGAAACATAGAAATGAGATGCGATATCACGTTTTAAGAAGCATTAGAACTCCATCCCTACGATACGTAGACATCTGCAAACGCTATTTCCTATCAAGGATGTGTCGCATTTACATTTATTTGAAGTGTAGACGGGGACTACATAACACTCAGAAAATCATATTATATCTTACCATGAAACATAGAAATGAGATGCGATATCGCGTTTTAAGAAGCATTAGAACTCTATTGCTACGATACGTAGATATCTGCAAACGCTATTTGCTAGCAAGGAAGTGTCGCATTTACATTCTTTTGAAGTGAACAATAGGTATACATAACACTTCGCAATGAATACTATACCTTGTCATGAAACGTAGAAATGAGATGCGATATCGCGTTTTAAGAAGCATTAGAAGTATATTGCTACGATACGTAGAATCTACAAACGCTACTTCCTAGCAAGGAAGTGTCGCGTTTACATTCATTTGAAATGTAGACGAGGACTACATAACACTTCGCAAATCATATTATATCTTACCATGAAACATAGAAATGAGATGCGATATCGCGTTTTAAGAAGCATTAGAACTCTATTGCTACGATACGTAGACATCTGCAAACGCTATTTCCTAGCAAGGAAGTGTCGCATTTACATTCATTTGAAGTGTAGACGAGGAATACATAACATTTCGCAATGAATATTACATCTTATCATGAAACATAGAAATGAGATGCGATATCTCGCTTTAAGAAGCATTTGAACTCTATTGCTTCGATACGTAGACATCTGCAAACGCTATTTCCTAGCAAGGATGTGTCGCATTCACATTCATTTGAAGTGTAGACGAGGAATACATAACACTTCGCCAATCATATTAAATCTTACCATTAAACATGGAAATGAGATGCGATATCGCGGTTTAAGAAGCATTAGAAATCTATTGCTACGATACGTAGACATCTGCAAACGCTATTTCCTAGCAAGGAAGTGTCGCATTTACATTCATTTGAAGTGTAGACGAGGAATACATAACATTTCGCAATGTATATTACATCTTATCATGAAACGTAGAAATGAGATGCGATATCGCGTTTTAAGAAGCATTTGAACTCTATCGCTTCGATACGTAGACATCTGCAAACGCTATTTCCTTGCATGGTAGTGTCGTATTTACATTCATTTGAAGTGTGGAAGAGGAATACATAACACTTCGCCAATCATATTATATCTTACCATTAAACATGGAAATGAGATGCGATTTCGCGGTTTAAGAAGCATTAGAAATCTATTGCTACGATAGGTAGACATCTGCAAACGCTATTTCCTAGCAAGGAAGTGTCGCATTTACATTCATTTGAAGTGTAGACGAGGACTACATAACACTTCGCGTGTCATATTATATCTTACCATGAAACATAGAAATGAGATGCAATATCGCGTTTTAAGAAGCATTAAAACACCATCCCTACGATACGTAGACATCTGCAAACGCTATTTCCTATCAAGGATGTGTCGCATTTACATTTATTTGAAGTGTAGACGAGGACTACATAACACTTAGGAAATCATATTATATCTTACCATGAAACATAGAAATGAGATGCGATATCGCGTTTTAAGAAGCATTAGAACTCTATTGCTACGATACGTAGATATCTGCAAACGCTATTTGCTAGCAAGGAAGTGTAGCATTTACATTCTTTTGAAGTGAATAATAGGTATACATAACACTTCACAATGAATACTATACCTTGTCATGAAACGTAGAAATGAGATGCGATATCGCGTTTTAAGAAGCATTAGAACTCTATTGCTACGATACGTAGACATCTACAAACGCTATTTCCTAGCAAGGAAGTGTCGCGTTTACATTCATTTGAAATGTAGACGAGGACTACATAACACTTCGCAAATCATATTATATCTTACCATGAAACATAGAAATGAGATGCGTTATCGCTGTTTAAGAAGCATTAGAACTCTATTGCAACGATAGGTAGACATCTGCAAACGCTATTTCCTAGCAAGGAAGTGTCGCACTTACATTCATTTGAAGTGTAGACGAGGACTACATAACACTTCGCAAGTCATATTATATCTTACCATGAAACATAGAAATGAGAAGCAATATCGCGTTTTAAGAAGCATTAGAACTCTATTGCTACGATACGTAGACATCTGCAAACGCTATTTTCTTGCAAGGAAGTGTCGTATTTACATTCTTCTGAAGGGATTACAAGGTATACATAACACTTTACAACGAATATTACATCCTATCATGCAACATAGAAATGAGATACGACATCGCGTTTTAAGAAGATTTAGAACTCTATCCTTACGATACGTAAACATCTGCAAACGCTATTTCCTAGAAAGGAAGTGTCGCATTTACATTCATTTGAAATGTAGACGAGGAATATATAACATTTCGCTATGAATATTACATCTTACCATGAAACATAGAAATGAGATGCGATATCTCGTTTTGAGAAGCATATGAACTCTATTGCTACGATACGTAGATATCTGCAAACGCTATTTGCTAGCAAGGAAGTGTCGCATTTACATTCTTTTGAAGTGAATAATAGGTATACATAACACTTCACAATGAATACTATACCTTGTCATGAAACGTAGAAATGAGATGCGATATCGCGTTTTAAGAAGCATTAGAACTCTATTGCTACGATACGTAGACATCTACAAACGCTATTTCCTAGCAAGGATGTGTCGCATTCACATTCATTTGAAGTGTAGACGAGGAATACATAACACTTCGCCAATCATATTAAATCTTACCATTAAACGTGGAAATGAGATGCGATATCGCGGTTTAAGAAGCATTAGAAATCTATTGCTACGATACGTAGACATCTGCAAACGCTATTTCCTAGCAAGGAAGTGTCGCATTTACATTCATTTGAAGTGTAGACGAGGAATACATAACATTTCGCAATGTATATTACATCTTATCATGAAACGTAGAAATGAGATGCGATATCGCGTTTTAAGAAGCATTTGAACTCTATCGCTTCGATACGTAGACATCTGCAAACGCTATTTCCTTGCATGGTAGTGTCGTATTTACATTCATTTGAAGTGTAGAAGAGGAATACATAACACTTCGCCAATCATATTATATCTTACCATTAAACATGGAAATGAGATGCGATTTCGCGGTTTAAGAAGCACTAGAAATCTATTGCTACGATAGGTAGACATCTGCAAACGCTATTTCCTAGCAAGGAAGTGTCGCATTTACATTCATTTGAAGTGCAGACGAGGACTACATAACACTTCGCGTGTCATATTATATCTTACCATGAAACATAGAAATGAGATGCAATATCGCGTTTTAAGAAGCATTAAAACACCATCCCTACGATACGTAGACATCTGCAAACGCTATTTCCTATCAAGGATGTGTCGCATTTACATTTATTTGAAGTGTAGACGAGGACTACATAACACTTAGGAAATCATATTATATCTTACCATGAAACATAGAAATGAGATGCGATATCGCGTTTTAAGAAGCATTAGAACTCTATTGCTACGATACGTAGATATCTGCAAACGCTATTTGCTAGCAAGGAAGTGTCGCATTTACATTCTTTTGAAGTGAATAATAGGTATACATAACACTTCACAATGAATACTATACCTTGTCATGAAACGTAGAAATGAGATGCGATATCGCGTTTTAAGAAGCATTAGAACTCTATTGCTACGATACGTAGACATCTACAAACGCTATTTCCTAGCAAGGAAGTGTCGCGTTTACATTCATTTGAAATGTAGACGAGGACTACATAACACTTCGCAAATCATATTATATCTTACCATGAAACATAGAAATGAGATGCGATATCACGTTTTAAGAAGCATTAGAACTCCATCCCTACGATACGTAGACATCTGCAAACGCTATTTCCTATCAAGGATGTGTCGCATTTACATTTATTTGAAGTGTAGACGAGGACTACATAACACTCAGAAAATCATATTATATCTTACCATGAAACATAGAAATGAGATGCGATATCGCGTTTTAAGAAGCATTAGAACTCTATTGCTACGATACGTAGATATCTGCAAACGCTATTTGCTAGCAAGGAAGTGTCGCATTTACATTCTTTTGAAGTGAACAATAGGTATACATAACACTTCGCAATGAATACTATACCTTGTCATGAAACGTAGAAATGAGATGCGATATCGCGTTTTAAGAAGCATTAGAAGTATATTGCTACGATACGTAGAATCTACAAACGCTACTTCCTAGCAAGGAAGTGTCGCGTTTACATTCATTTGAAATGTAGACGAGGACTACATAACACTTCGCAAATCATATTATATCTTACCATGAAACATAGAAATGAGATGCGATATCGCGTTTTAAGAAGCATTAGAACTCTATTGCTACGATACGTAGACATCTGCAAACGCTATTTCCTAGCAAGGAAGTGTCGCATTTACATTCATTTGAAGTGTAGACGAGGAATACATAACATTTCGCAATGAATATTACATCTTATCATGAAACATAGAAATGAGATGCGATATCTCGCTTTAAGAAGCATTTGAACTCTATTGCTTCGATACGTAGACATCTGCAAACGCTATTTCCTAGCAAGGATGTGTCGCATTCACATTCATTTGAAGTGTAGACGAGGAATACATAACACTTCGCCAATCATATTAAATCTTACCATTAAACATGGAAATGAGATGCGATATCGCGGTTTAAGAAGCATTAGAAATCTATTGCTACGATACGTAGACATCTGCAAACGCTATTTCCTAGCAAGGAAGTGTCGCATTTACATTCATTTGAAGTGTAGACGAGGAATACATAACATTTCGCAATGTATATTACATCTTATCATGAAACGTAGAAATGAGATGCGATATCGCGTTTTAAGAAGCATTTGAACTCTATCGCTTCGATACGTAGACATCTGCAAACGCTATTTCCTTGCATGGTAGTGTCGTATTTACATTCATTTGAAGTGTAGAAGAGGAATACATAACACTTCGCCAATCATATTATATCTTACCATTAAACATGGAAATGAGATGCGATTTCGCGGTTTAAGAAGCATTAGAAATCTATTGCTACGATAGGTAGACATCTGCAAACGCTATTTCCTAGCAAGGAAGTGTCGCATTTACATTCATTTGAAGTGTAGACGAGGACTACATAACACTTCGCGTGTCATATTATATCTTACCATGAAACATAGAAATGAGATGCAATATCGCGTTTTAAGAAGCATTAAAACACCATCCCTACGATACGTAGACATCTGCAAACGCTATTTCCTATCAAGGATGTGTCGCATTTACATTTATTTGAAGTGTAGACGAGGACTACATAACACTTAGGAAATCATATTATATCTTACCATGAAACATAGAAATGAGATGCGATATCGCGTTTTAAGAAGCATTAGAACTCTATTGCTACGATACGTAGATATCTGCAAACGCTATTTGCTAGCAAGGAAGTGTCGCATTTACATTCTTTTGAAGTGAATAATAGGTATACATAACACTTCACAATGAATACTATACCTTGTCATGAAACGTAGAAATGAGATGCGATATCGCGTTTTAAGAAGCATTAGAACTCTATTGCTACGATACGTAGACATCTACAAACGCTATTTCCTAGCAAGGAAGTGTCGCGTTTACATTCATTTGAAATGTAGACGAGGACTACATAACACTTCGCAAATCATATTATATCTTACCATGAAACATAGAAATGAGATGCGTTATCGCTGTTTAAGAAGCATTAGAACTCTATTGCAACGATAGGTAGACATCTGCAAACGCTATTTCCTAGCAAGGAAGTGTCGCACTTACATTCATTTGAAGTGTAGACGAGGACTACATAACACTTCGCAAGTCATATTATATCTTACCATGAAACATAGAAATGAGAAGCAATATCGCGTTTTAAGAAGCATTAGAACTCTATTGCTACGATACGTAGACATCTGCAAACGCTATTTTCTTGCAAGGAAGTGTCGTATTTACATTCTTCTGAAGGGATTACAAGGTATACATAACACTTTACAACGAATATTACATCCTATCATGCAACATAGAAATGAGATACGACATCGCGTTTTAAGAAGATTTAGAACTCTATCCTTACGATACGTAAACATCTGCAAACGCTATTTCCTAGAAAGGAAGTGTCGCATTTACATTCATTTGAAATGTAGACGAGGAATATATAACATTTCGCTATGAATATTACATCTTACCATGAAACATAGAAATGAGATGCGATATCTCGTTTTGAGAAGCATATGAACTCTATTGCTACGATACGTAGATATCTGCAAACGCTATTTGCTAGCAAGGAAGTGTCGCATTTACATTCTTTTGAAGTGAATAATAGGTATACATAACACTTCACAATGAATACTATACCTTGTCATGAAACGTAGAAATGAGATGCGATATCGCGTTTTAAGAAGCATTAGAACTCTATTGCTACGATACGTAGACATCTACAAACGCTATTTCCTAGCAAGGATGTGTCGCATTCACATTCATTTGAAGTGTAGACGAGGAATACATAACACTTCGCCAATCATATTAAATCTTACCATTAAACGTGGAAATGAGATGCGATATCGCGGTTTAAGAAGCATTAGAAATCTATTGCTACGATACGTAGACATCTGCAAACGCTATTTCCTAGCAAGGAAGTGTCGCATTTACATTCATTTGAAGTGTAGACGAGGAATACATAACATTTCGCAATGTATATTACATCTTATCATGAAACGCAGAAATGAGATGCGATATCGCGTTTTAAGAAGCATTTGAACTCTATCGCTTCGATACGTAGACATCTGCAAACGCTATTTCCTTGCATGGTAGTGTCGTATTTACATTCATTTGAAGTGTAGAAGAGGAATACATAACACTTCGCCAATCATATTATATCTTACCATTAAACATGGAAATGAGATGCGATTTCGCGGTTTAAGAAGCACTAGAAATCTATTGCTACGATAGGTAGACATCTGCAAACGCTATTTCCTAGCAAGGAAGTGTCGCATTTACATTCATTTGAAGTGTAGACGAGGACTACATAACACTTCGCGTGTCATATTATATCTTACCATGAAACATAGAAATGAGATGCAATATCGCGTTTTAAGAAGCATTAAAACACCATCCCTACGATACGTAGACATCTGCAAACGCTATTTCCTATCAAGGATGTGTCGCATTTACATTTATTTGAAGTGTAGACGAGGACTACATAACACTTAGGAAATCATATTATATCTTACCATGAAACATAGAAATGAGATGCGATATCGCGTTTTAAGAAGCATTAGAACTCTATTGCTACGATACGTAGATATCTGCAAACGCTATTTGCTAGCAAGGAAGTGTCGCATTTACATTCTTTTGAAGTGAATAATAGGTATACATAACACTTCACAATGAATACTATACCTTGTCATGAAACGTAGAAATGAGATGCGATATCGCGTTTTAAGAAGCATTAGAACTCTATTGCTACGATACGTAGACATCTACAAACGCTATTTCCTAGCAAGGAAATGTCGCGTTTACATTCATTTGAAATGTAGACGAGGACTACATAACACTTCGCAAATCATATTATATCTTACCATGAAACATAGAAATGAGATGCGTTATCGCTGTTTAAGAAGCATTAGAACTCTATTGCAACGATAGGTAGACATCTGCAAACGCTATTTCCTAGCAAGGAAGTGTCGCACTTACATTCATTTGAAGTGTAGACGAGGACTACATAACACTTCGCAAGTCATATTATATCTTACCATGAAACATAGAAATGAGAAGCAATATCGCGTTTTAAGAAGCATTAGAACTCTATTGCTACGATACGTAGACATCTGCAAACGCTATTTTCTTGCAAGGAAGTGTCGTATTTACATTCTTCTGAAGGGATTACAAGGTATACATAACACTTTACAACGAATATTACATCCTATCATGCAACATAGAAATGAGATACGACATCGCGTTTTAAGAAGATTTAGAACTCTATCCTTACGATACGTAAACATCTGCAAACGCTATTTCCTAGAAAGGAAGTGTCGCATTTACATTCATTTGAAATGTAGACGAGGAATATATAACATTTCGCTATGAATATTACATCTTACCATGAAACATAGAAATTAGATGCGATATCTCGTTTTGAGAAGCATATGAACTCTATTGCTTCGATACGTAGACATCTGCAAACGCTATTTCCTAGGAAGGAAGTGTCGCATTTACATCCATTTGAATCGTTGACGAGGAATACATAACACTTCGCAATTAATATTATATCTTACCATGAAACATGGAAATGAGATGCGATATCTCGTTTTAAGAAGCATTTTAACTATATTGCTTCGATACGTAGACATCTGCAAACGCTATTTCCTTGCAAGGAAGTGTCGCATTCACATTCATTTGAAGTGTAGACGAGGAATACATAACACTTCGCCAATCATATTATATCTTACAATTAAACATAGAAATGAGATGCGATATCGCGTTTTAAGAAGCATTAGAACTCTATTGCAACGATAGGTAGACATCTGCAAACGCTATTTCCTAGCAAGGAAGTGTCGCACTTACATTCATTTGAAGTGTAGACGAGGACAACATAACACTTCGCCAATCATATTATATCTTACCATGAAACATAGAAATGAGATGCAATATCGCGTTTTAAGAAGCATAAGAACTCTATTGCTACGATACGTAGACATCTGCAAACGCTATTTCCTTGCAAGGAAGTGTCGTATTTACATTCTTCTGAAGAGAATACGAGGTATACATAACACTTTACAACGAATATTATATCCTATCATGCAACATAGAAATGAGATACGATATCGCGTTTTAAGAAGCATTAGAACTCCATCCTTACGATACGTAAACATCTGCAAACGCTATTTCCTAGAAAGGAAGTGTCGCATTTACATTCATTTGAAATGTAGACGAGGAATACATAACACTTCGCAATGAATATTACATCTTATCATAAAACATAGAAATGAGATGCGACATCACGTTTTAAGAAGCATTAGAACTCCATCCCTACGATACGTAGACATCTGCAAACGCTATTTCCTAGCAAGGATGTGTCGCATTTACATTTATTTGAAGTGTAGACGAGGACTACATAACACTTAGAAAATCATATTATATCTTACCATGTAACATAGAAATGAGATGCGGAATCGCGTTTTAAGAAGCATTAGAACTCTATTGCTACGATACGTAGACATCTGCAAACGCTATTTCCTAGCAAGGAAGCGTCGCATTTACATTCATTTATAGTGTAGACGAGGAATACATAACATTTCGCAATGAATATTACATCTTATCATGAAACATAGAAATGAGATGCGATATCTCGTTTTAAGAAGCATTAGAACTCCTTTGCAACGATAGGTAGACATCTGCAAACGCTATTTCCTAGCAAGGAAGTGTCGCACTTACATTCATTTGAAGTGTAGACGAGGACAACATAACACTTCGCCAATCATATTATATCTTACCATGAAACATAGAAATGAGATGCAATATCGCGTTTTAAGAAGCATAAGAACTCTATTGCTACGATACGTAGACATCTGCAAACGCTATTTCCTTGCAAGGAAGTGTCGTATTTACATTCTTCTGAAGAGAATACGAGGTATACATAACACTTTACAACGAATATTATATCCTATCATGCAACATAGAAATGAGATACGATATCGCGTTTTAAGAAGCATTAGAACTCCATCCTTACGATACGTAAACATCTGCAAACGCTATTTCCTAGAAAGGAAGTGTCGCATTTACATTCATTTGAAATGTAGACGAGGAATACATAACACTTCGCAATGAATATTACATCTTATCATAAAACATAGAAATGAGATGCGACATCACGTTTTAAGAAGCATTAGAACACCATCCCTACGATACGTAGACATCTGCAAACGCTATTTCCTAGCAAGGATGTGTCGCATTTACATTTATTTGAAGTGTAGACGAGGACTACATAACACTTAGAAAATCATATTATATCTTACCATGTAACATAGAAATGAGATGCGGAATCGCGTTTTAAGAAGCATTAGAACTCTATTACTACGATACGTAGACATCTGCAAACGCTATTTCCTAGCAAGGAAGCGTCGCATTTACATTCATTTATAGTGTAGACGAGGAATACATAACATTTCGCAATGAATATTACATCTTATCATGAAACATAGAAATGAGATGCGATATCTCGTTTTAAGAAGCATTAGAACTCCTTTGCAACGATAGGTAGACATCTGCAAACGCTATTTCCTAGCAAGGAAGTGTCGCACTTACATTCATTTGAAGTGTAGACGAGGACTACATAACACTTCGCCAATCATATTATATCTTACCATGAAACATAGAAATGAGATGCAATATCGCGTTTTAAGAAGCATAAGAACTCTATTGCTACGATACGTAGACATCTGCAAACGCTATTTCCTTGCAAGGAAGTGTCGTATTTACATTCTTCTGAAGAGAATACGAGGTATACATAACACTTTACAACGAATATTATATCTTATCATGCAACATAGAATTGAGATACGATATCGCGTTTTAAGAAGCATTAGAACTCCATCCTTACGATACGTAAACATCTGCAAACGCTATTTCCTAGAAAGGAAGTGTCGCATTTACATTCATTTGAAATGTAGACGAGGAATACATAACACTTCGCAATGAATATTACATCTTATCATAAAACATAGAAATGAGATGCGATATCTCGTTTTAAGATTCATTTGAACTCTATCGCTTCGATACGTAGACATCTGCAAACGCTATATCCTAGCAAGGAAGTGTCGCATTTACATTCATTTGAAGTGTAGACGAGGACAACATAACACTTCGCCAATCATATTATATCTTACCATGAAACATAGAAATGAGATGCAATATCGCGTTTTAAGAAGCATAAGAACTCTATTGCTACGATACGTAGACATCTGCAAACGCTATTTCCTAGCAAGGAAGTGTCGTATTTACATTCTTCTGAAGAGAATACGAGGTATACATAACACTTTACAACGAATATTATATCTTATCATGCAACATAGAATTGAGATACGATATCGCGTTTTAAGAAGCATTAGAACTCCATCCTTACGATACGTAAACATCTGCAAACGCTATTTCCTAGCAAGGAAGTGTCGCATTTACATTCATTTGAAGTGTAGACGAGGACTACATAACACTTCGCGTGTCATATTATATCTTACCATGAAACATAGAAATGAGATGCAATATCGCGTTTTAAGAAGCATTACAACTCCATCCCTACGATACGTAGACATCTGCAAACGCTATTTCCAATCAAGGATGTGTCGCATTTACATTTATTAGAAGTGTAGACGAGGACTACATAACACTTCGCAATGAATATTATTTCTTACCATGAAACATAGATATGAGATGCAATATCTCGTTTTAAGAAGCATATGAACTCTGTCGCTTCGATACGTAGACATCTGCAAACGCTATTTCCTTGCATGGAAGTGTCGCATTTATATTCATTTGAAGTGTAGACGAGGAATACATAACACTTCGCCAGTCATATTATATCTTACCATTGAACATAGAAATGAAATGCGATATCGCGGTTTAAGAAGCATTAGAACTCTATTGCAACGATAGGTAGACATCTGCAAACGCTATTTCCTAGCAAGGAAGTGTCGCATTTACATTCATTCGAAGTGTAGACGAGGACTACATAACACTTCGCAAGTCATATTATATCTTACCATGAAACATAGAAATGAGATGCGATATCACGTTTTAAGAAGCATTAGAACTCCATCCCTACGATACGTAGACATCTGCAAACGCTATTTCCTAGCAAGGATGTGTCGCATTTACATTTATTTGTAGTGTAGACGAGGACTACATAACATTTCGCAAATCATATTATATCTTACCATGAAACATAGAAATGAGATGCGAAATCGCTTATTAAGAAGCATTAGAACTCTACTGCTACGATACGTAGACATCTGCAAACGCTATTTCCTAGAAAGGAAGTGTCGCATTTACATTCATCTTAAGTGTAGACGAGGAATATATAACATTTCGCAATGAATATTTCATCTTATCATGAAACATGGAAATGAGATGCGATATCTCGTTTTAAGAAGCATTTTAACTATATTGCTTCGATACGTAGACATCTGCAAACGCTATTTCCTTGCAAGGAAGTGTCGCATTTACATTCATTTGAAGTGTAGACGAGGACTACATAACACTTCGCAAGTCATATTATATCTTACCATGAAACATAGAAATGAGAAGCAATATCGCGTTTTAAGAAGCATTAGAACTCTATTGCTACGATACGTAGACATCTACAAACGATATTTCCTATGAAGGAAGTGTCGCGTTTACATTCATTTGAAATGTAGGCGAAGAATACATAACACTTCGCAATGAATATTACATCTTATCATGAAACATAGAAATGAGATGCGATATCTCGTTTTAAGATGCATTTGAACACCATCGCTTCGATACGTAGACATCTGCAAACGCTATTTCCAAGCAAGGAAGTGTCGCATTTACATTCATTTGAAGTGTAGACGAGGACTACATAACCCTTCGCAAGTCATATTATATCTTACCATGAAACATAGAAATGAGATGCGATATCACGTTCTAAGAAGCATTAGAACTCCATCCCTACGATACGTAGACATCTGCAAACGCTATTTCCTAGCAAGAAAGTGTCGCATTTACATTCATTTGAAGTGTAGACGAGGACTACATAACACTTCGCATGTCATATTATATCTTACCATGAAACATAGAAATGAGATGCGATATCGCGTTTTAAGAAGCAATAGAACTCTATTGCTACGATACGTAGACGTCTACATACGCTATTTCCTAGCAAAGAAGTGTCGCATTTACATTCATTTGAAGTGTAGACGAGGACTACATAACACTTCGCATGTCATATTATATCTTACCATGAAACATAGAAATGAGATGCGATATCGCGTTTTAAGAAGCAATAGAACTCTATTGCTACGATACGTAGACGTCTACATACGCTATTTCCTAGCAAGGAAGTGTCGCATTTACATTCATTTGAAGTGTAGACGAGGAATATATAACATTTCGCAATGAATATTACTTCTTATCATGAAACATAGAAATGAGATGCGATATCGCGGTTTATGAAGCATTAGAACTCTATTGCTACGATACGTAGACATCTACAAACGCTATTTCCTAGCAAGGAAGTGTCGCGTTTACATTCATTTGAAATGTAGACGAGGACTACATAACACTCCGCAAATCATATTATATCTTACCATGAAACATAGAAATGAGATGCGTTATCGCTGTTTAAGAAGCATTAGAACTCTATTGCAACGATAGGTAGACATCTGCAAACGCTATTTCCTAGCAAGGAAGTGTCGCACTTACATTCATTTGAAGTGTAGACGAGGACTACATAACACTTCGCAAGTCATATTATATCTTACCATGAAACATAGAAATGAGAAGCAATATCGCGTTTTAAGAAGCATTAGAACTCTATTGCTACGATACGTAGACATCTGCAAACGCTATTTTCTTGCAAGGAAGTGTCGTATTTACATTCTTCTGAAGGGATTACAAGGTATACATAACACTTTACAACGAATATTACATCCTATCATGCAACATAGAAATGAGATACGACATCGCGTTTTAAGAAGATTTAGAACTCTATCCTTACGATACGTAAACATCTGCAAACGCTATTTCCTAGAAAGGAAGTGTCGCATTTACATTCATTTGAAATGTAGACGAGGAATATATAACATTTCGCTATGAATATTACATCTTACCATGAAACATAGAAATGAGATGCGATATCTCGTTTTGAGAAGCATATGAACTCTATTGCTTCGATACGTAGACATCTGCAAACGCTATTTCCTAGGAAGGAAGTGTCGCATTTACATCCATTTGAATCGTTGACGAGGAATACATAACACTTCGCAATTAATATTATATCTTACCATGAAACATGGAAATGAGATGCGATATCTCGTTTTAAGAAGCATTTTAACTATATTGCTTCGATACGTAGACATCTGCAAACGCTATTTCCTTGCAAGGAAGTGTCGCATTCACATTCATTTGAAGTGTAGACGAGGAATACATAACACTTCGCCAATCATATTATATCTTACAATTAAACATAGAAATGAGATGCGATATCGCGTTTTAAGAAGCATTAGAACTCTATTGCAACGATAGGTAGACATCTGCAAACGCTATTTCCTAGCAAGGAAGTGTCGCACTTACATTCATTTGAAGTGTAGACGAGGACAACATAACACTTCGCCAATTATATTATATCTTACCATGAAACATAGAAATGAGATGCAATATCGCGTTTTAAGAAGCATAAGAACTCTATTGCTACGATACGTAGACATCTGCAAACGCTATTTCCTTGCAAGGAAGTGTCGTATTTACATTCTTCTGAAGAGAATACGAGGTATACATAACACTTTACAACGAATATTATATCCTATCATGCAACATAGAAATGAGATACGATATCGCGTTTTAAGAAGCATTAGAACTCCATCCTTACGATACGTAAACATCTGCAAACGCTATTTCCTAGAAAGGAAGTGTCGCATTTACATTCATTTGAAATGTAGACGAGGAATACATAACACTTCGCAATGAATATTACATCTTATCATAAAACATAGAAATGAGATGCGACATCACGTTTTAAGAAGCATTAGAACTCCATCCCTACGATACGTAGACATCTGCAAACGCTATTTCCTAGCAAGGATGTGTCGCATTTACATTTATTTGAAGTGTAGACGAGGACTACATAACACTTAGAAAATCATATTATATCTTACCATGTAACATAGAAATGAAATGCGGAATCGCGTTTTAAGAAGCATTAGAACTCTATTGCTACGATACGTAGACATCTGCAAACGCTATTTCCTAGCAAGGAAGCGTCGCATTTACATTCATTTATAGTGTAGACGAGGAATACATAACATTTCGCAATGAATATTACATCTTATCATGAAACATAGAAATGAGATGCGATATCTCGTTTTAAGAAGCATTAGAACTCCTTTGCAACGATAGGTAGACATCTGCAAACGCTATTTCCTAGCAAGCAAGTGTCGCACTTACATTCATTTGAAGTGTAGACGAGGACAACATAACACTTCGCCAATCATATTATATCTTACCATGAAACATAGAAATGAGATGCAATATCGCGTTTTAAGAAGCATAAGAACTCTATTGCTACGATACGTAGACATCTGCAAACGCTATTTCCTTGCAAGGAAGTGTCGTATTTACATTCTTCTGAAGAGAATACGAGGTATACATAACACTTTACAACGAATATTATATCCTATCATGCAACATAGAAATGAGATACGATATCGCGTTTTAAGAAGCATTAGAACTCCATCCTTACGATACGTAAACATCTGCAAACGCTATTTCCTAGAAAGGAAGTGTCGCATTTACATTCATTTGAAATGTAGACGCGGAATACATAACACTTCGCAATGAATATTACATCTTATCATAAAACATAGAAATGAGATGCGACATCACGTTTTAAGAAGCATTAGAACTCCATCCCTACGATACGTAGACATCTGCAAACGCTATTTCCTAGCAAGGAAGTGTCGCATTTACATTCATTTGAAGTGTAGACGAGGACTACATAACACTTCGCGTGTCATATTATATCTTACCATGAAACATAGAAATGAGATGCAATATCGCGTTTTAAGAAGCATTACAACTCCATCCCTACGATACGTAGACATCTGCAAACGCTATTTCCAATCAAGGATGTGTCGCATTTACATTTATTAGAAGTGTAGACGAGGACTACATAACACTTCGCAATGAATATTATTTCTTACCATGAAACATAGATATGAGATGCAATATCTCGTTTTAAGAAGCATATGAACTCTATCGCTTCGATACGTAGACATCTGCAAACGCTATTTCCTTGCATGGAAGTGTCGCATTTATATTCATTTGAAGTGTAGACGAGGAATACATAACACTTCGCCAGTCATATTATATCTTACCATTGAACATAGAAATGAAATGCGATATCGCGGTTTAAGAAGCATTAGAACTCTATTGCAACGATAGGTAGACATCTGCAAACGCTATTTCCTAGCAAGGAAGTGTCGCATTTACATTCATTCGAAGTGTAGACGAGGACTACATAACACTTCGCAAGTCATATTATATCTTACCATGAAACATAGAAATGAGATGCGATATCACGTTTTAAGAAGCATTAGAACTCCATCCCTACGATACGTAGACATCTGCAAACGCTATTTCCTAGCAAGGATGTGTCGCATTTACATTTATTTGTAGTGTAGACGAGGACTACATAACATTTCGCAAATCATATTATATCTTACCATGAAACATAGAAATGAGATGCGAAATCGCTTATTAAGAAGCATTAGAACTCTACTGCTACGATACGTAGACATCTGCAAACGCTATTTCCTAGAAAGGAAGTGTCGCATTTACATTCATCTTAAGTGTAGACGAGGAATATATAACATTTCGCAATGAATATTTCATCTTATCATGAAACATGGAAATGAGATGCGATATCTCGTTTTAAGAAGCATTTTAACTATATTGCTTCGATACGTAGACATCTGCAAACGCTATTTCCTTGCAAGGAAGTGTCGCATTTACATTCATTTGAAGTGTAGACGAGGACTACATAACACTTCGCAAGTCATATTATATCTTACCATGAAACATAGAAATGAGAAGCAATATCGCGTTTTAAGAAGCATTAGAACTCTATTGCTACGATACGTAGACATCTACAAACGATATTTCCTATGAAGGAAGTGTCGCGTTTACATTCATTTGAAATGTAGGCGAAGAATACATAACACTTCGCAATGAATATTACATCTTATCATGAAACATAGAAATGAGATGCGATATCTCGTTTTAAGATGCATTTGAACTCCATCGCTTCGATACGTAGACATCTGCAAACGCTATTTCCTAGCAAGGAAGTGTCGCATTTACATTCATTTGAAGTGTAGACGAGGACTACATAACCCTTCGCAAGTCATATTATATCTTACCATGAAACATAGAAATGAGATGCGATATCACGTTCTAAGAAGCAATAGAACTCTATTGCTACGATACGTAGACGTCTACATACGCTATTTCCTAGCAAGGAAGTGTCGCATTTACATTCATTTGAAGTGTAGACGAGGAATATATAACATTTCGCAATGAATATTACTTCTTATCATGAAACATAGAAATGTGATGCGATATCGCGGTTTATGAAGCATTAGAACTCTATTGCTACGATAGGTAGACATCTGCAAACGCTATTTCCTAGCAAGGAAGTGTCGCATTTACATTCATTTGAAGTGTAGACGAGGACTACATAACACTTCGCAAGTCGTATTATATCTTACCATGAAACATAGAAATGAGATGCAATATCGCGTTTTAAGAAGCATAAGATCTCTATTGCTACGATATGATGACATCTGCAAACGCTATTTCCTTGCATGGAAGTGTCGCATTTATATTCATTTGATGTGTAGACGAGGAATACATAACACTTCGCCAGTCATATTATATCTTACCATTGAACATAGGAATGAGATGCGATATCGCGGTTTAAGAAGCATTAGAACAACTATTGCTACGGTAGGTAGACATCTGCAAACGCTATTTCCAAGCAAGGAAGTGTCGCATTTACATTCATTTGAAGTGTAGACGAGGACTACATAACACTTCGCAAGTCATATTATATCTTACCATGAAACATAGAAATGAGATGCGATATCACGTTTTAAGAAGCATTAGAACTCCATCCCTACGATACGTAGACATCTGCAAACGCTATTTCCTATCAAGGATGCGTCGCATTTACATTTATTTGAAGTGTAGACGAGGACTACATAACACTCAGAAAATCATATTATATCTTACCATGAAACATAGAAATGAGATGCGATATCGCGTTTTAAGAAGCATTAGAACTCTATTGCTACGATACGTAGATATCTGCAAACGCTATTTGCTAGCAAGGAAGTGTCGCATTTACATTCTTTTGAAGTGAATAATAGGTATACATAACACTTCGCAATGAATACTATACCTTGTCATGAAACGTAGAAATGAGATGCGATATCGCGTTTTAAGAAGCATTAGAAGTATATTGCTACGATACGTAGAATCTACAAACGCTACTTCCTAGCAAGGAAGTGTCGCGTTTACATTCATTTGAAATGTAGACGAGGACTACATAACACTTCGCAAATCATATTATATCTTACCATGAAACATAGAAATGAGATGCGATATCGCGTTTTAAGAAGCATTAGAACTCTATTGCTACGATACGTAGACATCTGCAAACGCTATTTCCTAGCAAGGAAGTGTCGCATTTACATTCATTTGAAGTGTAGACGAGGAATACATAACATTTCGCAATGAATATTACATCTTATCATGAAACATAGAAATGAGATGCGATATCTCGCTTTAAGAAGCATTTGAACTCTATTGCTTCGATACGTAGACATCTGCAAACGCTATTTCCTAGCAAGGATGTGTCGCATTCACATTCATTTGAAGTGTAGACGAGGAATACATAACACTTCGCCAATCATATTAAATCTTACCATTAAACATGGAAATGAGATGCGATATCGCGGTTTAAGAAGCATTAGAAATCTATTGCTACGATACGTAGACATCTGCAAACGCTATTTCCTAGCAAGGAAGTGTCGCATTTACATTCATTTGAAGTGTAGACGAGGAATACATAACATTTCGCAATGTATATTACATCTTATCATGAAACGTAGAAATGAGATGCGATATCGCGTTTTAAGAAGCATTTGAACTCTATCGCTTCGATACGTAGACATCTGCAAACGCTATTTCCTTGCATGGTAGTGTCGTATTTACATTCATTTGAAGTGTAGAAGAGGAATACATAACACTTCGCCAATCATATTATATCTTACCATTAAACATGGAAATGAGATGCGATTTCGCGGTTTAAGAAGCATTAGAAATCTATTGCTACGATAGGTAGACATCTGCAAACGCTATTTCCTAGCAAGGAAGTGTCGCATTTACATTCATTTGAAGTGTAGACGAGGACTACATAACACTTCGCGTGTCATATTATATCTTACCATGAAACATAGAAATGAGATGCAATATCGCGTTTTAAGAAGCATTAAAACACCATCCCTACGATACGTAGACATCTGCAAACGCTATTTCCTATCAAGGATGTGTCGCATTTACATTTATTTGAAGTGTAGACGAGGACTACATAACACTTAGGAAATCATATTATATCTTACCATGAAACATAGAAATGAGATGCGATATCGCGTTTTAAGAAGCATTAGAACTCTATTGCTACGATACGTAGATATCTGCAAACGCTATTTGCTAGCAAGGAAGTGTCGCATTTACATTCTTTTGAAGTGAATAATAGGTATACATAACACTTCGCAATGAATACTATACCTTGTCATGAAACGTAGAAATGAGATGCGATATCGCGTTTTAAGAAGCATTAGAAGTATATTGCTACGATACGTAGAATCTACAAACGCTACTTCCTAGCAAGGAAGTGTCGCGTTTACATTCATTTGAAATGTAGACGAGGACTACATAACACTTCGCAAATCATATTATATCTTACCATGAAACATAGAAATGAGATGCGATATCGCGTTTTAAGAAGCATTAGAACTCTATTGCTACGATACGTGGACATCTACAAACGCTATTTCCTAGCAAGGAAGTGTCGCGTTTACATTCATTTGAAATGTAGACGAGGACTACATAACAGTTCGCATATCATATTATATCTTACCATGAAACATAGAAATGAGATGCGTTATCGCTGTTTAAGAAGCATAAGAACTCTATTGCAACGATAGGTAGACATCTGCAAACGCTATTTCCTAGCAAGGAAGTGTCGCACTTACATTCATTTGAAGTGTAGACGAGGACTACATAACACTTCGCAAGTCATATTATATCTTACCATGAAACATAGAAATGAGAAGCAATATCGCGTTTTAAGAAGCATTAGAACTCTATTGCTACGATACGTAGACATCTGCAAACGCTATTTTCTTGCAAGGAAGTGTCGCATTTACATTCTTCTGAAGGGATTACAAGGTATACATAACACTTTACAACGAATATTACATCCTATCATGCAACATAGAAATGAGATATGACATCGCGTTTTAAGAAGATTTAGAACTCTATCCTTACGATACGTAAACATCTGCAAACGCTATTTCCTAGAAAGGAAGTGTCGCATTTACATTCATTTGAAATGTAGACGAGGAATATATAACATTTCGCTATGAATATTACATCTTACCATGAAACATAGAAATGAGATGCGATATCTCGTTTTGAGAAGCATATGAACTCTATTGCTTCGATACGTAGACATCTGCAAACGCTATTTCCTAGGAAGGAAGTGTCGCATTTACATCCATTTGAATCGTTGACGAGGAATACATAACACTTCGCAATTAATATTATATCTTACCATGAAACATGGAAATGAGATGCGATATCTCGTTTTAAGAAGCATTTTAACTATATTGCTTCGATACGTAGACATCTGCAAACGCTATTTCCTTGCAAGGAAGTGTCGCATTCACATTCATTTGAAGTGTAGACGAGGAATACATAACACTTCGCCAATCATATTATATCTTACAATTAAACATAGAAATGAGATGCGATATCGCGTTTTAAGAAGCATTAGAACTCTATTGCAACGATAGGTAGACATCTGCAAACGCTATTTCCTAGCAAGGAAGTGTCGCACTTACATTCATTTGAAGTGTAGACGAGGACAACATAACACTTCGCCAATCATATTATATCTTACCATGAAACATAGAAATGAGATGCAATATCGCGTTTTAAGAAGCATAAGAACTCTATTGCTACGATACGTAGACATCTGCAAACGCTATTTCCTTGCAAGGAAGTGTCGTATTTACATTCTTCTGAAGAGAATACGAGGTATACATAACACTTTACAACGAATATTATATCCTATCATGCAACATAGAAATGAGATACGATATCGCGTTTTAAGAAGCATTAGAACTCCATCCTTACGATACGTAAACATCTGCAAACGCTATTTCCTAGAAAGGAAGTGTCGCATTTACATTCATTTGAAATGTAGACGAGGAATATATAACACTTCGCAATGAATATTACATCTTATCATAAAACATAGAAATGAGATGCGACATCACGTTTTAAGAAGCATTAGAACTCCATCCCTACGATACGTAGACATCTGCAAACGCTATTTCCTAGCAAGGATGTGTCGCATTTACATTTATTTGAAGTGTAGACGAGGACTACATAACACTTAGAAAATCATATTATATCTTACCATGTAACATAGAAATGAGATGCGGAATCGCGTTTTAAGAAGCATTAGAACTCTATTGCTACGATACGTAGACATCTGCAAACGCTATTTCCTAGCAAGGAAGCGTCTCATTTACATTCATTTATAGTGTAGACGAGGAATACATAACATTTCGCAATGAATATTACATCTTATCATGAAACATAGAAATGAGATGCGATATCTCGTTTTAAGAAGCATTAGAACTCCTTTGCAACGATAGGTAGACATCTGCAAACGCTATTTCCTAGCAAGGAAGTGTCGCACTTACATTCATTTGAAGTGTAGACGAGGACTACATAACACTTCGCCAATCATATTATATCTTACCATGAAACATAGAAAAGAGATGCAATATCGCGTTTTAAGAAGCATAAGAACTCTATTGCTACGATACGTAGACATCTGCAAACGCTATTTCCTTGCAAGGAAGTGTCGTATTTACATTCTTCTGAAGAGAATACGAGGTATACATAACACTTTACAACGAATATTATATCTTATCATGCAACATAGAATTGAGATACGATATCGCGTTTTAAGAAGCATTAGAACTCCATCCTTACGATACGTAAACATCTGCAAACGCTATTTCCTAGAAAGGAAGTGTCGCATTTACATTCATTTGGAATGTAGACGAGGAATACATAACACTTCGCAATGATTATTACATCTTATCATAAAACATAGAAATGAGATGCGACATCACGTTTTAAGAAGCATTAGAACTCCATCCCTACGATACGTAGACATCTGCAAACGCTATTTCCTAGCAAGGAAGTGTCACATTTACATTTATTAGAAGTGTAGACGAGGACTACATAACACTTCGCAATGAATATTATTTCTTACCATGAAACATAGATATGAGATGCAATATCTCGTTTTAAGAAGCATATGAACTCTATCGCTTCGATACGTAGACATCTGCAAACGCTATTTCCTTGCATGGAAGTGTCGCATTTATATTCATTTGAAGTGTAGACGAGGAATACATAACACTTCGCCAGTCATATTATATCTTACCATTGAACATAGAAATGAAATGCGATATCGCGGTTTAAGAAGCATTAGAACTCTATTGCAACGATAGGTAGACATCTGCAAACGCTATTTCCTAGCAAGGAAGTGTCGCATTTACATTCATTCGAAGTGTAGACGAGGACTACATAACACTTCGCAAGTCATATTATATCTTACCATGAAACATAGAAATGAGATGCGATGTCACGTTTTAAGAAGCATTAGAACTCCATCCCTACGATACGTAGACATCTGCAAACGCTATTTCCTAGCAAGGATGTGTCGCATTTACATTTATTTGTAGTGTAGACGAGGACTACATAACATTTCGCAAATCATATTATATCTTACCATGAAACATAGAAATGAGATGCGAAATCGCTTATTAAGAAGCATTAGAACTCTATTGCTACGATACGTAGACATCTGCAAACGCTATTTCCTAGCAAGGAAGTGTCGCATTTACATTCACCTTAAGTGTAGACGAGGAATATATAACATTTCGCAATGAATATTTCATCTTATCATGAAACATGGAAATGAGATGCGATATCTCGTTTTAAGAAGCATTTTAACTATATTGCTTCGATACGTAGACATCTGCAAACGCTATTTCCTTGCAAGGAAGTGTCGCATTTACATTCATTTGAAGTGTAGACGAGGACTACATAACACTTCGCGTGTCATATTATATCTTACCATGAAACATAGAATTGAGATGCAATATCGCGTTTTAAGAAGCATTACAACTCCATCCCTACGATACGTAGACATCTGCAAACGCTATTTCCAATCAAGGATGTGTCGCATTTACATTTATTAGAAGTGTAGACGAGGACTACATAACACTTAGAAAATCATATTATATCTTACCATGAAACATAGAAATGAGATGCGATATCGCGTTTTAAGAAGGATTAGAACTCTATTGCTACGATACGTAGATATCTGCAAACGCTATTTGCTAGCAACAAAAAGTGTCGCATTTACATTCCTTTGAAGTGAATAATAGGTATACATAACACTTCGCAATGAATACTATACCTTGTCATGAAACGTGGAAATGAGATGCGATATCGCGTTTTAAGAAGCATTAGAACTCTATTGCTACGATTCGTAGATATCTACAAACGCTATTTCCTAGCAAGGAAGTGTCGCGTTTACATTCATTTGAAATGTAGACGAGGACTACATAACACTTCGCAAATCATATTATATCTTACCATGAAACATAGAAATGAGATGCGATATCGCGTTTTAAGAAGCATTTGAACTCTATTGCTTCGATACGTAGACATCTGCAAACGCTATTTCCTAGCAAGGATGTGTCGCATTCACATTCATTTGAAGTGTAGACGAGGAATACATAATACTTCGCCAATCATATTAAATCTTACCATTAAACATAGAAATGAGATGGGATATCTCGTTTTAAGAAGCTTTTGAACTCTATTGCTTCGATACGTAGACATCTGCAAACGCTATTTCCTAGCAAGGAAGTGTCGCATTTACATCCATTTGAATCGTTGACGAGGAATACATAACATTTCGCAATGAATATTACATCTTATCATGAAACATAGATATGAGATGCAATATCTCGTTTTAAGAAGCATATGAACTCTATCGCTTCGATACGTAGACATCTGCAAACGCTATTTCCTTGCATGGTAGTGTCGTATTTACATTCATTTGAAGTGTAGACGAGGAATACATAACACTTTGCCAATCATATTATATCTTACCATTAAACATGGAAATGAGATGCGATTTCGCGGTTTAAGAAGCATTAGAAATCTATTGCTACGATAGGTAGACATCTGCAAACGCTATTTCCTAGCATGGAAGGGTCGCATTTACATTCATTTGAAGTGTAGACGAGGACTACGTAACACTTCGCGTGTCATATTATATCTTACCATGAAACCTAGAAATGAGATGCAATATCGCGTATTAAGAAGCATAAGAACTCTATTGCTACGATACCTAGACATCTGCAGACGCTATTTTTTAGCAAGGAAGTGTCGCATTTACATTCATTTGAAGTGTAGACGAGGAATACATGACACTTCGCAAATCATATTATATCTTTCCATGAAACATAGAAATGAGATGCGATATCGCGTTTTAAGAAGCATTAGAAATCTATAGCTACGATACGTAGACATCTGCAAACGCTATTTCCTTGCAAGGTAGTGTCGCATTTACATTCATTTGAAGTGTAGACGAGGAATACATGATACTTCGCAAATCATATTATGTCTTACCATGAACCATAGAAGTGAGATGCGATATCGCGTTTTAAGAAGCATTAGAACACTATTGCTACGATATGTAGACATTTGCAAACGCTATTTCCTAGCAAAGAAGTGTCGCATTTACATTCATTTGAATCGTAGACGAGGAATGCAAACACTTCGTAATGAATATTATATCTTACCATGAAACATAGAAATGAGATTCGATATCGCGTTTTAAGAAGCATTAGAAAGCTATTGCTACGATACGTAGACATCTGCAAACGCTATTTCCTAGTGAGGAAGTATCTCATTCACATTCATTTGAAGTGTAGACGAGTAATACATGACACTTCGCAAATCAAGTTATATCTTACCATGAAACATAGAAATGAGATGCGATATCGGGTTTTAAGAATCATATGAACTCTATTGCTACGATACGTAGACATCTGCAAACGCTATTTCCTTGCAAGGAAGTGTCGCATTTACATTCATTTGAAGTGTAGGTGAGGAATACATAACACTTCGCAAATCATATTATATCTTACCATGAAACATAGAAATGAGATGCGATATCGCGTTTTAAGAAGCATTAGAACACTATTGCTACGATACCTAGACATCTGCAGACGCTATTTCCTAGCAAGGAAGTGTTGCATTAACATTCATTTGAAGTGTAGACGAGGAATACATGACACATCGCAAATCATATTATATCTTACCATGAAACATAGAAATGAGATGCGATATCGCGTTTTAAGAAGCATTAGAAATCTATTGCTACGATACGTAGACATCTGCAAACGCTATTTCCTTGCAAGGTAGTGTCGCATTTACATTCATTTGAAGTGTAGACGTGGAATACATGACACTTCGCAAATCATATTATATCATACCATGAAACATAGAAATGTGATGCGATATCGCGCTTTTAGAATCATATGAACTCTATTGCTTCTATACGTAGACTCTGCAAACGCTATTTCCTAGCAAGGAAGTGTCGCATTTACGTTCATTTGAATCGTAGACGAGGAATGCATAACACTTCGCAATGAATATTACATCTTATCATGAAACGTAGATATGAGATGCAATATCTCGTTTTAAGAAGCATTAGAACACCACTGCTACGATAGGTAGACATTTGCAAACGCTATTTCCTAGCAAAGAAGTGTCGCATTTACATTCATTTGAATCGTAGACGAGGAATGCATAACACTTCGTAATGAATATTATATCTTACCATGAAACATAGAAATGAGATTCGATATCGAGTTTTAAGAAGCATTAGAAAGCTATTGCTACGATACGTAGACATCTGCAAACGCTATTTCCTAGCAAGGAAGTGTCGCATTTACATTCATTTGAAGAGTAGACGAGGAATCCATGACGCTTCGCAAATCATATTATATCTTACCATGAAACATAGAAATGAGATGCGATATCGCGTTTTAAGAAGCATTAGAAATCTATTGCTACGATACGTAGACATCTGCAGACGCTATTTCCTTGCAAGGAAGTGTCGCATTTACGTTCATTTGAATCGTAGACGAGGAATGCATAACACTTCGCAATGAATATTATATCTTACCATGAAACATAGAAATGAGATGCGATATCGCGTTTTAAGAAGCATTTGAACTCTATTGCTTCGATACGTAGACATATGCAAACCCTATATCCTTGCAAGGAAGTGTCGCATTTACATTCATTTGAAGTGTTGGCGAGGAATACATAACACTTCGCAAATCGTATTATATCTTACCATGAAACATAGAAATGAGATGCGATATCGCGTTTTAAGAAGCATTAGAACACAATTGCTACGATACCTAGACATCTGCAGACGCTATTTCCGAGCAAGGAAGTGTCGCATTAACATTCATTTGAATTGTAGACGAGGAATACATGACACATCGCAAATCATATTATATCTTACCATGAAACATAGAAATGGGATGCGATATCGCGTTTTAAGAAGCATTAGAAATCTATTGCTACGATACGTAGACATCTGCAAACGCTATTTCCTAGCGAGGATGTATCGCATTCACATTCATTTGAAGTGTAGACGAGGAATACATAAAACTTCGCAAATCATGTTATATCTTACCATGAAACATAGAAATGAGATGCGATATCGCGTTTTAAGAATCATATGAACTCTATTGCTACGATACGTAGACATCTGCAATCGCTATTTCCTTGCAAGGATGTGTCGCATTTACATTCATTTGAAGTGTAGACGAGGAATACATAACACTTCGCAAATCATATTATATCTTACCATGAAACATAGAAATGAGATGCGATATCGCGTTTGAAGAAGCATTAGAACTCTATTGCTACGATACCTAGACATCTGCAGACGCTATTTCCTTGCAAGGAAGTGTCGCATTTACGTTCATTTGAATCGTAGACGAGGAATGCATAGCACTTCGCAATGAATATTATATCTTATCATGAAACATAGATATGAGATGCAATATCTCGTTTTAAGAAGCATTAGAACACTATTGCTACGATAGGTAGACATTTGCAAACGCTATTTCCTAGCAAAGATGTGTCGCATTTACATTCATTTGAATCGTAGACGAGGAATGCATAACACTTCGCAATGAATATTACATCTTATCATGAAACATAGATATGAGATGCGATATCGCGTTTTAAGAAGCATTAGAAAGCTATTGCTACGATACGTAGACATCTGCAAACGCTATTTCCTAGCAAGGAAGTGTCGCATTTACATTCATTTGAAGAGTAGACGAGGAATCCATGACGCTTCGCAAATCATATTATATCTTACCATGAAACATAGAAATGAGATGCGATATCGCGTTTTAAGAAGCATTAGAACACAATTGCTACGATAGGTTGGCATTTGCAAACGCTATTTCCTAGCAAAGAAGTGTCGCATTCACATTCATTTGAAGTGTAGACGAGTAATACATGACAGTTCGCAAATCATGTTATATCTTACCATGAAACATAGAAATGAGATGCGATATCGCGTTTTAAGAATCATATGAACTCTATTGCTACGATACGTAGACATCTGCAGACGCTATTTCCTAGCAAGGAAGTGTCGCATTTACGTTCATTTGAATCGTAGACGAGGAATGCATAGCACTTCGCAATGAATATTACATCTTATCATGAAACATAGATATGAGATGCGATATCGCGTTTTAAGAAGCATTAGAACACTATTGCTTCGATACGTAGTCATCTGCAAATGCTATTTCCTTGCAAGGAAGTGTCGCATTTACATTCATTTGAAGTGTAGACGAGGAATACATGACGCTTTGCAAATCATATTATATCTTACCATGAAACATAGAAATGAGATTCGATATCGCGTTTTAAGAAGCACTAGAGAGCTATTGCTACGATACGTAGACATCTGCAAACACTATTTCCTAGCGAGGAAGTATCGCATTCACATTCATTTGAAGTGTAGACGAGGAATACATAACACTTCGCAAATCATGTTATATCTTACCATGAAACATAGAAATGAGATGCGATATCCGCGTTTTAAGAATCATATGAACTCTAATGCTACGATACGTAGACATCTGCAATCGCTATTTCCTTGCAAGGAAGTGTCGCATTTACATTCATTAGAAGTGTAGACGAGGAATACATAACACTTCGCAAATCATATTATATCTTACCATGAAACATAGAAATGAGATGCGATATCGCGTTTTAAGAAGCATTAGAAATCTATTGCTACGATACGTAGACATCTGCAAACGCTATTTCCTTGCAAGGTAGTGTCGCATTTACATTCATTTGAAGTGTAGACGTGGAATACATGACACTTCGCAAATCATATTATATCATACCATGAAACATAGAAATGTGATGCGATATCGCGCTTTTAGAATCATATGAACTCTATTGCTTCTATACGTAGACTCTGCAAACGCTATTTCCTAGCAAGGAAGTGTCGCATTTACGTTCATTTGAATCGTAGACGAGGAATGCATAACACTTCGCAATGAATATTACATCTTATCATGAAACGTAGATATGAGATGCAATATCTCGTTTTAAGAAGCATTAGAACACCACTGCTACGATAGGTAGACATTTGCAAACGCTATTTCCTAGCAAAGAAGTGTCGCATTTACATTCATTTGAATCGTAGACGAGGAATGCATAACACTTCGTAATGAATATTATATCTTACCATGAAACATAGAAATGAGATTCGATATCGAGTTTTAAGAAGCATTAGAAAGCTATTGCTACGATACGTAGACATCTGCAAACGCTATTTCCTAGCAAGGAAGTGTCGCATTTACATTCATTTGAAGAGTAGACGAGGAATCCATGACGCTTCGCAAATCATATTATATCTTACCATGAAACATAGAAATGAGATGCGATATCGCGTTTTAAGAAGCATTAGAAATCTATTGCTACGATACGTAGACATCTGCAGTCGCTATTTCCTTGCAAGGAAGTGTCGCATTTACGTTCATTTGAATCGTAGACGAGGAATGCATAACACTTCGCAATGAATATTATATCTTACCATGAAACATAGAAATGAGATGCGATATCGCGTTTTAAGAAGCATTTGAACTCTATTGCTTCGATACGTAGACATATGCAAACCCTATATCCTTGCAAGGAAGTGTCGCATTTACATTCATTTGAAGTGTTGGCGAGGAATACATAACACTTCGCAAATCGTATTATATCTTACCATGAAACATAGAAATGAGATGCGATATCGCGTTTTTAGAAGCATTAGAACACTATTGCTACGATACCTAGACATCTGCAGACGCTATTTCCGAGCAAGGAAGTGTCGCATTAACATTCATTTGAATTGTAGACGAGGAATACATGACACATCGCAAATCATATTATATCTTACCATGAAACATAGAAATGGGATGCGATATCGCGTTTTAAGAAGCATTAGAAATCTATTGCTACGATACGTAGACATCTGCAAACGCTATTTCCTAGCGAGGATGTATCGCATTCACATTCATTTGAAGTGTAGACGAGGAATACATAAAACTTCGCAAATCATGTTATATCTTACCATGAAACATAGAAATGAGATGCGATATCGCGTTTTAAGAATCATATGAACTCTATTGCTACGATACGTAGACATCTGCAATCGCTATTTCCTTGCAAGGATGTGTCGCATTTACATTCATTTGAAGTGTAGACGAGGAATACATAACACTTCGCAAATCATATTATATCTTACCATGAAACATAGAAATGAGATGCGATATCGCGTTTGAAGAAGCATTAGAACTCTATTGCTACGATACCTAGACATCTGCAGACGCTATTTCCTAGCAAGGAAGTGTCGCATTTACATTCTTTTGAAGTGCAGACGAGGAATACATGATACTTCGCAAATCATATTATATCTTACCATGAAACATAGAAACGAGATGCGATATCGCGTTTTAAGAAGCATTAGAAATCTATTGCTACGATACGTAGACATCTGCAGACGCTATTTCCTTGCAAGGAAGTGTCGCATTTACGTTCATTTGAATCGTAGACGAGGAATGCATAGCACTTCGCAATGAATATTATATCTTATCATGAAACATAGATATGAGATGCAATATCTCGTTTTAAGAAGCATTAGAACACTATTGCTACGATAGGTAGACATTTGCAAACGCTATTTCCTAGCAAAGAAGTGTCGCATTTACATTCATTTGAATCGTAGACGAGGAATGCATAACACTTCGCAATGAATATTACATCTTATCATGAAACATAGATATGAGATGCGATATCGCGTTTTAAGAAGCATTAGAAAGCTATTGCTACGATACGTAGACATCTGCAAACGCTATTTCCTAGCAAGGAAGTGTCGCATTTACATTCATTTGAAGAGTAGACGAGGAATCCATGACGCTTCGCAAATCATATTATATCTTACCATGAAACATAGAAATGAGATGCGATATCGCGTTTTAAGAAGCATTAGAACACAATTGCTACGATACGTAGTCATTTGCAAACGCTATTTCCTTGCAAGGGAGAGTCGCATTTACATTCATTTGAAGTGTAGACGAAGAATACATAACACTTCGCAATGAATATTATATCTTATCATGAAGCATAGATATGAGATGCAATATCTCGTTTTAGGAAGCATTTGAACTCTATTGCTTCGATACGTAGTCATCTGCAAACGCTATTTCCTTGCAAGGGAGAGTCGCATTTACATTCATTTGAAGTGTAGACGAAGAATACATAACACCTCGCAATGAATATTACATCTTATCATGAAACATAGAAATGAGATTCGATATCGCGTTTTAAGTAGCATTAGAAAGCTATTCCTACGATACGTAGACATCTGCAAACGCTATTTCCTAGCGAGGAAGTTTCGCATTCACATTCATTTGAAGTGTAGACGAGGAATACATGATACTTCGCAAATCATATTACATCTTATCATGAAACATAGAAATGAGATTCGATATCGCGTTTTAAGTAGCATTAGAAAGCTATTGCTACGATACGTAGACATCTGCAAAAGCTATTTCCTAGCGAGGAAGTTTCGCATTCACATTCATTTGAAGTGTAGACGAGGAATGCATAACACTTCGCAATGAATATTATATCTTATCAGGAAACATGGAAATGAGATGCGATATCTCGTTTTAAGAAGCATTTTAACTATATTGCTTCGATACGTAGACATCTGCAAACGCTATTTCCTTGCAAGGAAGTGTCGCATTCACATTCATTTGAAGTGTAGACGAGGAATACATAACACTTCGCCAATCATATTATATCTTACAATTAAACATAGAAATGAGATGCGATATCGCGTTTTAAGAAGCATTAGAACTCTATTGCAACGATAGGTAGACATCTGCAAACGCTATTTCCTAGCAAGGAAGTGTCGCACTTACATTCATTTGAAGTGTAGACGAGGACAACATAACACTTCGCCAATCATATTATATCTTACCATGAAACATAGAAATGAGATGCAATATCGCGATTTAAGAAGCATAAGAACTCTATTGCTACGATACGTAGACATCTGCAAACGCTATTTCCTTGCAAGGAAGTGTCGTATTTACATTCTTCTGAAGAGAATACGAGGTATACATAACACTTTACAACGAATATTATATCCTATCATGCAACATAGAAATGAGATACGATTTCGCGTTTTAAGAAGCATTAGAACTCCATCCTTACGATACGTAAACATCTGCAAACGCTATTTCCTAGAAAGGAAGTGTCGCATTTACATTCATTTGAAATGTAGACGAGGAATATATAACACTTCGCAATGAATATTACATCTTATCATAAAACATAGAAATGAGATGCGACATCACGTTTTAAGAAGCATTAGAACTCCATCCCTACGATACGTAGACATCTGCAAACGCTATTTCCTAGCAAGGATGTGTCGCATTTACATTTATTTGAAGTGTAGACGAGGACTACATAACACTTAGAAAATCATATTATATCTTACCATGTAACATAGAAATGAGATGCGGAATCGCGTTTTAAGAAGCATTAGAACTCTATTGCTACGATACGTAGACATCTGCAAACGCTGTTTCCTAGCAAGGAAGCGTCGCATTTACATTCATTTATAGTGTAGACGAGGAATACATAACATTTCGCAATGAATATTACATCTTATCATGAAACATAGAAATGAGATGCGATATCTCGTTTTAAGAAGCATTAGAACTCCTTTGCAACGATAGGTAGACATCTGCAAACGCTATTTCCTAGCAAGGAAGTGTCGCACTTACATTCATTTGAAGTGTAGACGAGGACTACATAACACTTCGCGTGTCATATTATATCTTACCATGAAACATAGAAATGAGATGCAATATCGCGTTTTAAGAAGCATTACAACTCCATCCCTACGATACGTAGACATCTGCAAACGCTATTTCCAATCAAGGATGTGTCGCATTTACATTTATTAGAAGTGTAGACGAGGACTACATAACACTTCGCAATGAATATTATTTCTTACCATGAAACATAGATATGAGATGCAATATCTCGTTTTAAGAAGCATATGAACTCTATCGCTTCGATACGTAGACATCTGCAAACGCTATTTCCTTGCATGGAAGTGTCGCATTTATATTCATTTGAAGTGTAGACGAGGAATACATAACACTTCGCCAGTCATATTATATCTTACCATTGAACATAGAAATGAAATGCGATATCGCGGTTTAAGAAGCATTAGAACTCTATTGCAACGATAGGTAGACATCTGCAAACGCTATTTCCTAGCAAGGAAGTGTCGCATTTACATTCATTCGAAGTGTAGACGAGGACTACATAACACTTCGCAAGTCATATTATATCTTACCATGAAACATAGAAATGAGATGCGATGTCACGTTTTAAGAAGCATTAGAACTCCATCCCTACGATACGTAGACATCTGCAAACGCTATTTCCTAGCAAGGATGTGTCGCATTTACATTTATTTGTAGTGTAGACGAGGACTACATAACATTTCGCAAATCATATTATATCTTACCATGAAACATAGAAATGAGATGCGAAATCGCTTATTAAGAAGCATTAGAACTCTATTGCTACGATACGTAGACATCTGCAAACGCTATTTCCTAGCAAGGAAGTGTCGCATTTACATTCACCTTAAGTGTAGACGAGGAATATATAACATTTCGCAATGAATATTTCATCTTATCTTGAAACATGGAAATGAGATGCGATATCTCGTTTTAAGAAGCATTTTAACTATATTGCTTCGATACGTAGACATCTGCAAACGCTATTTCCTTGCAAGGAAGTGTCGCATTTACATTCATTTGAAGTGTAGACGAGGACTACATAACACTTCGCGTGTCATATTATATCTTACCATGAAACATAGAATTGAGATGCAATATCGCGTTTTAAGAAGCATTACAACTCCATCCCTACGATACGTAGACATCTGCAAACGCTATTTCCAATCAAGGATGTGTCGCATTTACATTTATTAGAAGTGTAGACGAGGACTACATAACACTTAGAAAATCATATTATACCTTACCATGAAACATAGAAATGAGATGCGATATCGCGTTTTAAGAAGGATTAGAACTCTATTGCTACGATACGTAGATATCTGCAAACGCTATTTGCTAGCAAGAAAGTGTCGCATTTACATTCCTTTGAAGTGAATAATAGGTATACATAACACTTCGCAATGAATACTATACCTTGTCATGAAACGTAGAAATGAGATGCGATATCGCGTTTTAAGAAGCATTAGAACTCTATTGCTACGATTCGTAGATATCTACAAACGCTATTTCCTAGCAAGGAAGTGTCGCGTTTACATTCATTTGAAATGTAGACGAGGACTACATAACACTTCGCAAATCATATTATATCTTACCATGAAACATAGAAATGAGATGCGATATCGCGTTTTAAGAAGCATTTGAACTCTATTGCTTCGATACGTAGACATCTGCAAACGCTATTTCCTAGCAAGGATGTGTCGCATTCACATTCATTTGAAGTGTAGACGAGGAATACATAATACTTCGCCAATCATATTAAATCTTACCATTAAACATAGAGATGAGATGGGATATCTCGTTTTAAGAAGCTTTTGAACTCTATTGCTTCGATACGTAGACATCTGCAAACGCTATTTCCTAGCAAGGAAGTGTCGCATTTACATCCATTTGAATCGTTGACGAGGAATACATAACATTTCGCAATGAATATTACATCTTATCATGAAACATAGATATGAGATGCAATATCTCGTTTTAAGAAGCATATGAACTCTATCGCTTCGATACGTAGACATCTGCAAACGCTATTTCCTTGCATGGTAGTGTCGTATTTACATTCATTTGAAGTGTAGACGAGGAATACATAACACTTTGCCAATCATATTATATCTTACCATTAAACATGGAAATGAGATGCGATTTCGCGGTTTAAGAAGCATTAGAAATCTATTGCTACGATAGGTAGACATCTGCAAACGCTATTTCCTAGCATGGAAGGGTCGCATTTACATTCATTTGAAGTGTAGACGAGGACTACGTAACACTTCGCGTGTCATATTATATCTTACCATGAAACCTAGAAATGAGATGCAATATCGCGTATTAAGAAGCATAAGAACTCTATTGCTACGATACCTAGACATCTGCAGACGCTATTTTTTAGCAAGGAAGTGTCGCATTTACATTCATTTGAAGTGTAGACGAGGAATACATGACACTTCGCAAATCATATTATATCTTTCCATGAAACATAGAAATGAGATGCGATATCGCGTTTTAAGAAGCATTAGAAATCTATAGCTACGATACGTAGACATCTGCAAACGCTATTTCCTTGCAAGGTAGTGTCGCATTTACATTCATTTGAAGTGTAGACGAGGAATACATGATACTTCGCAAATCATATTATGTCTTACCATAAACCATAGAAGTGAGATGCGATATCGCGTTTTAAGAAGCATTAGAACACTATTGCTACGATATGTAGACATTTGCAAACGCTATTTCCTAGCAAAGAAGTGTCGCATTTACATTCATTTGAATCGTAGACGAGGAATGCAAACACTTCGTAATGAATATTATATCTTACCATGAAACATAGAAATGAGATTCGATATCGCGTTTTAAGAAGCATTAGAAAGCTATTGCTACGATACGTAGACATCTGCAAACGCTATTTCCTAGTGAGGAAGTATCTCATTCACATTCATTTGAAGTGTAGACGAGTAATACATGACACATCGCAAATCAAGTTATATCTTACCATGAAACATAGAAATGAGATGCGATATCGGGTTTTAAGAATCATATGAACTCTATTGCTACGATACGTAGACATCTGCAAACGCTATTTCCTTGCAAGGAAGTGTCGCATTTACATTCATTTGAAGTGTAGACGAGGAATACATGACACTTCGCAAATCATATTATATCTTACCATGAAGCATAGAAATGAGATTCGATAACGCGTTTTAAGAAGCATTAGAAAGTTGTTGCTACGATATGTAGTCATCTGCAAACGCTATTTCCTAGCGAGGAAGTATCGCATTCACATTCATTTGAAGTGTAGACGAGGAATACATAACACTTCGCAAATCACGTTATATCTTACCATGAAACATACAATGAGATGCGATATCGCGTTTTAAGAATCATATGAACTCTATTGCTACGATACGTAGACATCTGCAAACGCTATATCCTTGCAAGGAAGTGTCGCATTTACATTCATTTGAAGTGTAGGTGAGGAATACATAACACTTCGCAAATCATATTATATCTTACCATGAAACATAGAAATGAGATGCGATATCGCGTTTTAAGAAGCATTAGAACACTATTGCTACGATACCTAGACATCTGCAGACGCTATTTCCTAGCAAGGAAGTGTTGCATTAACATTCATTTGAAGTGTAGACGAGGAATACATGACACATCGCAAATCATATTATATCTTACCATGAAACATAGAAATGAGATGCGATATCGCGTTTTAAGAAGCATTAGAAATCTATTGCTACGATACGTAGACATCTGCAAACGCTATTTCCTTGCAAGGTAGTGTCGCATTTACATTCATTTGAAGTGTAGACGTGGAATACATGACACTTCGCAAATCATATTATATCATACCATGAAACATAGAAATGTGATGCGATATCGCGCTTTTAGAATCATATGAACTCTATTGCTTCTATACGTAGACTCTGCAAACGCTATTTCCTAGCAAGGAAGTGTCGCATTTACGTTCATTTGAATCGTAGACGAGGAATGCATAACACTTCGCAATGAATATTACATCTTATCATGAAACGTAGATATGAGATGCAATATCTCGTTTTAAGAAGCTTTAGAACACCACTGCTACGATAGGTAGACATTTGCAAACGCTATTTCCTAGCAAAGAAGTGTCGCATTTACATTCATTTGAATCGTAGACGAGGACTGCATAACACTTCGTAATGAATATTATATCTTACCATGAAACATAGAAATGAGATTCGATATCGAGTTTTAAGAAGCATTAGAAAGCTATTGCTACGATACGTAGACATCTGCAAACGCTATTTCCTAGCAAGGAAGTGTCGCATTTACATTCATTTGAAGAGTAGACGAGGAATCCATGACGCTTCGCAAATCATATTATATCTTACCATGAAACATAGAAATGAGATGCGATATCGCGTTTTAAGAAGCATTAGAAATCTATTGCTACGATACGTAGACATCTGCAGACGCTATTTCCTTGCAAGGAAGTGTCGCATTTACGTTCATTTGAATCGTAGACGAGGAATGCATAACACTTCGCAATGAATATTATATCTTACCATGAAACATAGAAATGAGATGCGATATCGCGTTTTAAGAAGCATTTGAACTCTATTGCTTCGATACGTAGATATATGCAAACCCTATATCCTTGCAAGGAAGTGTCGCATTTACATTCATTTGAAGTGTTGGCGAGGAATACATAACACTTCGCAAATCGTATTATATCTTACCATGAAACATAGAAATGAGATGCGATATCGCGTTTTAAGAAGCATTAGAACACTATTGCTACGATACCTAGACATCTGCAGACGCTATTTCCGAGCAAGGAAGTGTCGCATTAACATTCATTTGAATTGTAGACGAGGAATACATGACACATCGCAAATCATATTATATCTTACCATGAAACATAGAAATGGGATGCGATATCGCGTTTTAAGAAGCATTAGAAATCTATTGCTACGATACGTAGACATCTGCAAACGCTATTTCCTAGCGAGGATGTATCGCATTCACATTCATTTGAAGTGTAGACGAGGAATACATAAAACTTCGCAAATCATGTTATATCTTACCATGAAACATAGAAATGAGATGCGATATCGCGTTTTAAGAATCATATGAACTCTATTGCTACGATACGTAGACATCTGCAATCGCTATTTCCTTGCAAGGATGTGTCGCATTTACATTCATTTGAAGTGTAGACGAGGAATACATAACACTTCGCAAATCATATTATATCTTACCATGAAACATAGAAATGAGATGTGATATCGCGTTTGAAGAAGCATTAGAACTCTATTGCTACGATACCTAGACATCTGCAGACGCTATTTCCTAGCAAGGAAGTGTCGCATTTACATTCTTTTGAAGTGCAGACGAGGAATACATGATACTTCGCAAATCATATTATATCTTACCATGAAACATAGAAACGAGATGCGATATCGCGTTTTAAGGAGCATTAGAAATCTATTGCTACGATACGTAGACATCTGCAGACGCTATTTCCTTGCAAGGAAGTGTCGCATTTACGTTCATTTGAATCGTAGACGAGGAATGCATAGCACTTCGCAATGAATATTATATCTTATCATGAAACATAGATATGAGATGCAATATCTCGTTTTAAGAAGCATTAGAACACTATTGCTACGACAGGTAGACATTTGCAAACGCTATTTCCTAGCAAGGATGTGTCGCATTTACATTTATTTGTAGTGTAGACGACGACTACATAACATTTCGCAAATCATATTATATCTTACCATGAAACATAGAAATGAGATGCGAAATCGCTTATTAAGAAGCATTAGAACTCTATTGCTACGATACGTAGACATCTGCAAACGCTATTTCCTAGCAAGGAAGTGTCGCATTTACATTCACCTTAAGTGTAGACGAGGAATATATAACATTTCGCAATGAATATTTCATCTTATCTTGAAACATGGAAATGAGATGCGATATCTCGTTTTAAGAAGCATTTTAACTATATTGCTTCGATACGTAGACATCTGCAAACGCTATTTCCTTGCAAGGAAGTGTCGCATTTACATTCATTTGAAGTGTAGACGAGGACTACATAACACTTCGCGTGTCATATTATATCTTACCATGAAACATAGAATTGAGATGCAATATCGCGTTTTAAGAAGCATTACAACTCCATCCCTACGATACGTAGACATCTGCAAACGCTATTTCCAATCAAGGATGTGTCGCATTTACATTTATTAGAAGTGTAGACGAGGACTACATAACACTTAGAAAATCATATTATATCTTACCATGAAACATAGAAATGAGATGCGATATCGCGTTTTAAGAAGGATTAGAACTCTATTGCTACGATACGTAGATATCTGCAAACGCTATTTGCTAGCAAGAAAGTGTCGCATTTACATTCCTTTGAAGTGAATAATAGGTATACATAACACTTCGCAATGAATACTATACCTTGTCATGAAACGTAGAAATGAGATGCGATATCGCGTTTTAAGAAGCATTAGAACTCTATTGCTACGATTCGTAGATATCTACAAACGCTATTTCCTAGCAAGGAAGTGTCGCGTTTACATTCATTTGAAATGTAGACGAGGACTACATAACACTTCGCAAATCATATTATATCTTACCATGAAACATAGAAATGAGATGCGATATCGCGTTTTAAGAAGCATTTGAACTCTATTGCTTCGATACGTAGACATCTGCAAACGCTATTTCCTAGCAAGGATGTGTCGCATTCACATTCATTTGAAGTGTAGACGAGGAATACATAATACTTCGCCAATCATATTAAATCTTACCATTAAACATAGAAATGAGATGGGATATCTCGTTTTAAGAAGCTTTTGAACTCTATTGCTTCGATACGTAGACATCTGCAAACGCTATTTCCTAGCAAGGAAGTGTCGCATTTACATCCATTTGAATCGTTGACGAGGAATACATAACATTTCGCAATGAATATTACATCTTATCATGAAACATATATATGAGATGCAATATCTCGTTTTAAGAAGCATATGAACTCTATCGCTTCGATACGTAGACATCTGCAAACGCTATTTCCTTGCATGGTAGTGTCGTATTTACATTCATTTGAAGTGTAGACGAGGAATACATAACACTTTGCCAATCATATTATATCTTACCATTAAACATGGAAATGAGATGCGATTTCGCGGTTTAAGAAGCATTAGAAATCTATTGCTACGATAGGTAGACATCTGCAAACGCTATTTCCTAGCATGGAAGGGTCGCATTTACATTCATTTGAAGTGTAGACGAGGACTACGTAACACTTCGCGTGTCATATTATATCTTACCATGAAACCTAGAAATGAGATGCAATATCGCGTATTAAGAAGCATAAGAACTCTATTGCTACGATACCTAGACATCTGCAGACGCTATTTTTTAGCAAGGAAGTGTCGCATTTACATTCATTTGAAGTGTAGACGAGGAATACATGATACTTCGCAAATCATATTATGTCTTACCATGAACCATAGAAGTGAGATGCGATATCGCGTTTTAAGAAGCATTAGAACACTATTGCTACGATATGTAGACATTTGCAAACGCTATTTCCTAGCAAAGAAGTGTCGCATTTACATTCATTTGAATCGTAGACGAGGAATGCAAACACTTCGTAATGAATATTATATCTTACCATGAAACATAGAAATGAGATTCGATATCGCGTTTTAAGAAGCATTAGAAAGCTATTGCTACGATACGTAGACATCTGCAAACGCTATTTCCTAGTGAGGAAGTATCTCATTCACATTCATTTGAAGTGTAGACGAGTAATACATGACACTTCGCAAATCAAGTTATATCTTACCATGAAACATAGAAATGAGATGCGATATCGGGTTTTAAGAATCATATGAACTCTATTGCTACGATACGTAGACATCTGCAAACGCTATTTCCTTGCAAGGAAGTGTCGCATTTACATTCATTTGAAGTGTAGACGAGGAATACATGACACATCGCAAATCATATTATATCTTACCATGAAACATAGAAATGAGATGCGATATCGCGTTTTAAGAAGCATTAGAAATCTATTGCTACGATACGTAGACATCTGCAAACGCTATTTCCTTGCAAGGTAGTGTCGCATTTACATTCATTTGAAGTGTAGACGTGGAATACATGACACTTCGCAAATCATATTATATCATACCATGAAACATAGAAATGTGATGCGATATCGCGCTTTTAGAATCATATGAACTCTATTGCTTCTATACGTAGACTCTGCAAACGCTATTTCCTAGCAAGGAAGTGTCGCATTTACGTTCATTTGAATCGTAGACGAGGAATGCATAACACTTCGCAATGAATATTACATCTTATCATGAAACGTAGATATGAGATGCAATATCTCGTTTTAAGAAGCTTTAGAACACCACTGCTACGATAGGTAGACATTTGCAAACGCTATTTCCTAGCAAAGAAGTGTCGCATTTACATTCATTTGAATCGTAGACGAGGAATGCATAACACTTCGTAATGAATATTATATCTTACCATGAAACATAGAAATGAGATTCGATATCGAGTTTTAAGAAGCATTAGAAAGCTATTGCTACGATACGTAGACATCTGCAAACGCTATTTCCTAGCAAGGAAGTGTCGCATTTACATTCATTTGAAGAGTAGACGAGGAATCCATGACGCTTCGCAAATCATATTATATCTTACCATGAAACATAGAAATGAGATGCGATATCGCGTTTTAAGAAGCATTTGAACTCTATTGCTTCGATACGTAGATATATGCAAACCCTATATCCTTGCAAGGAAGTGTCGCATTTACATTCATTTGAAGTGTTGGCGAGGAATACATAACACTTCGCAAATCGTATTATATCTTACCATGAAACATAGAAATGAGATGCGATATCGCGTTTTAAGAAGCATTAGAACACTATTGCTACGATACCTAGACATCTGCAGACGCTATTTCCGAGCAAGGAAGTGTCGCATTAACATTCATTTGAATTGTAGACGAGGAATACATGACACATCGCAAATCATATTATATCTTACCATGAAACATAGAAATGGGATGCGATATCGCGTTTTAAGAAGCATTAGAAATCTATTGCTACGATACGTAGACATCTGCAAACGCTATTTCCTAGCGAGGATGTATCGCATTCACATTCATTTGAAGTGTAGACGAGGAATACATAAAACTTCGCAAATCATGTTATATCTTACCATGAAACATAGAAATGAGATGCGATATCGCGTTTTAAGAATCATATGAACTCTATTGCTACGATACGTAGACATCTGCAATCGCTATTTCCTTGCAAGAATGTGTCGCATTTACATTCATTTGGAGTGTAGACGAGGAATACATAACACTTCGCAAATCATATTATATCTTACCATGAAACATAGAAATGAGATGCGATATCGCGTTTGAAGAAGCATTAGAACTCTATTGCTACGATACCTAGACATCTGCAGACGCTATTTCCTAGCAAGGAAGTGTCGCATTTACATTCTTTTGAAGTGCAGACGAGGAATACATGATACTTCGCAAATCATATTATATCTTACCATGAAACATAGAAACGAGATGCGATATCGCGTTTTAAGAAGCATTAGAAATCTATTGCTACGATACGTAGACATCTGCAGACGCTATTTCCTTGCAAGGAAGTGTCGCATTTACGTTCATTTGAATCGTAGACGAGGAATGCATAGCACTTCGCAATGAATATTATATCTTATCATGAAACATAGATATGAGATGCAATATCTCGTTTTAAGAAGCATTAGAACACTATTGCTACGATAGGTAGACATTTGCAAACGCTATTTCCTAGCAAAGAAGTGTCGCATTTACATTCATTTGAATCGTAGACGAGGAATGCATAACACTTCGCAATGAATATTACATCTTATCATGAAACATAGATATGAGATGCGATATCGCGTTTTAAGAAGCATTAGAAAGCTATTCCTACGATACGTAGACATCTGCAAACGCTATTTCCTAGCGAGGAAGTTTCGCATTCACATTCATTTGAAGTGTAGACGAGGAATACATGATACTTCGCAAATCATATTACATCTTATCATGAAACATAGAAATGAGATTCGATATCGCGTTTTAAGTAGCATTAGAAAGCTATTGCTACGATACGTAGACATCTGCAAACGCTATTTCCTAGCGAGGAAGTTTCGCATTCACATTCATTTGAAGTGTAGACGAGGAATGCATAACACTTCGCAATGAATATTATATCTTATCAGGAAACATAGATATGAGATTGAATATCTCGTTTTAAGAAGCATTTGAACTGTATTGCTTCGATACGTAGACATCTGGAAACGCTAATTCCTAGCAAGGAAGTGTCGCATTTACATCCATTTGAATCGTAGACGAGGAATGCATAACACTTCGCAATGAATATTATATCTTATCATGAAAGATAGATATGAGATGCAATATCTCGTTTTAGGAAGCATTTGAACTCTATTGCTTCGATACGTAGACATCTGAAAACGCTATTTCCTTGCAAGGAAGAGTCGCATTTACATCCATTTGAATAGTAGACGAGGAATGCATAACACTTCGCAATGAATATTATATCTTATCATGAAACATAGATATGAGATGCAATATCTCGTTTTAGGAAGCATTTGAACTCTATTGCTTCGATACCTAGACATCTGCAAACGCTATTTCCTTGCAAGGAAGAGTCGCATTTACATTCATTTGGAGTGTAGACGAGGAATACATGATACTTCGCAAATCATATTATATCTTACCATGAAACATAGAGATGAGATGCGATATCGCGTTTTAAGAAGCGTTTGAACTCTATTGCTTCGATACGTAGACATCTGCAAACGCTATTTCCTTGCAAGGAAGTGTCGCATTTACATTCATTTGTAGTGTAGACGAGGAATACATGACACGTCGCAAATCATATTATATCTTACCATGAAACATAGAAATGAGATTCGATATCGCGTTTTGAGTAGCATTAGAAAGCTGTTGCTACGATACGTAGACATCTGCAAACGCTATTTCCTAGCGAGGAAGTATCGCATTCACATTCATTTGAAGTGTAGACGAGTAATACATAACACTTCGCAAATCATGTTATATCTCACCATGAAACATAGAAATGAGATGCGATATCGCGTTTTAAGTATCATATGAACTCTATTGCTACGATACGTAGACATCTGCAGTCGCTATTTCCTTGCAAGGAAGTGTCGCATTTACATTCATTTGAAGTGTAGACGAGGAATACATAACACTTCGCAAATCATATTATATCTTACCATGAAACATAGAAATGAGGTGCGATATCGCGTTTTAAGAAGCATTAGAACACTATTGCTACGATAGGTAGACATCTGCAGACGCTATTTCCTAGCAAGGAAGTGTCGCATTTACATTCATTTGAAGTGTAGACGAGTAATACATGACACTTCGCAAATCATATTATATCTTACCATGAAAGATAGAAATGAGATGCGATATCGCGTTTTAAGAAGCATTAGAACACTATTGTTACGATACATAGACAACTGCAGACGCTATTTCCTAGCAAGGAAGTGTCGCATTTACATCCATTTGAATCGCAGACCTGGAATGCATAACACTTCGCAATGAATATTATATCTTATCATGAAACATAGATATGAGATGCAATATCTCGTTTTAGGAAGCATTTGAACTCTATTGCTTCGATACATAGACATCTGCAAACGCTATTTCCTTGCAAGGAAGTGTCGCATTTACATTCACTTGTAGTGTAGACGAGGAATACATGACAGTTCGCAATGAATATTACATCTTATCATGAAACATAGAATTGAGATGCGATATCTTGTTTATTAAGCATTTGAACAATATTGCTTCGATACGTAGACATCTGCAAACGCTATTTCCTTGCAAGGAAGTGTCGCATTTACATTCATTTGTAGTGTAGACGAGGAATACATGACACTTCGCAAATCATATTATATCTTACCATGAAACATAGAAATGAGATTCGATATGGCGTTTTAAGTAGCATTAGAAAGCTATTGCTACGATACGTAGACATCTGCAAACGCTATTTCCTAGCGAGGAAGTATCGCATTTACATTCATTTGAAGAGTAGACGAGGAATGCATAACACTTCGCAATGAATATTATATCTTATCATGAAACATAGATATGAGATGCAATATCTCGTTTTAGGAAGCATTTGAACTCTATTGCTTCGATACGTAGACATCTGCAAACGCTATTTCTTACCGAGGAAGTATCGCATTCACATTCATTTGAAGTGTAGACGAGTAATACATAACACTTTGCAAATCATGTTATATCTTACCATGAAACATAGAAATGAGATGCGATATCGCGTTTTAAGAAGCATTAGAAATCTATTGCTACGATACGTAGACATCCGCAAACGCCATTTCCTAGCGAGGAAGTGTCGCATTCACATTCATTTGAAGTGTAGACGAGGAATACACAATACTTCGCAAATCATTTTATATCTTACCATGAAACATAGAAATGAGATGCGATATCGCGTTCTAAGAATCATAAGAACTCTATTGCTACGATACGTAGACATCTGCAAACGCTATTTCCTTGCAAGGAAGTGTCGCATTTACATTCATTTGAATCGTAGACGAGGAATGCATAACACTTTGCAATGAATATTATATCTTATCATGAAACATAGATATGAAATGCGATATCTTGTTTTTAGAAGCATTTGAACTATATTGCTACGATACGTAGACATCTGCAAACGCCATTTCCTAGCGAGGAAGTGTCGCATTTACATTCATTTGAATCGTAGACGAGGAATGCATAACACTTCGCAATGAATATTATATCTTATCATGAACCATAGATATGAGATGCAATATCTCGTTTTAAGAGACATTTGAACTCTATTGCTTCGATATGTCGACATCTGCAAACGCTATTTCCTTGCAAGGAAGTGTCGCATTTACATTCATTTGAAGTGTAGACGACGAATACATAACACTTCGCAAATCATATTATATCTTACCATGAAACATAGAAATGAGATGCGACATCGCGTTCTAAGAAGCATTAGAACACTACTGCTACGATAGGTAGACATCTGCAAACGCCATTTCCTAGCGGGGAAGTGTCGCATTTATACTCGTTTGAAGTGTAGGCGAGAAATACATAACACTTCGCAATGAATATTACATCTTATCATGAAACATAGAATTGAGATGCGATATCTTGTTTATGAAGCATTTGAACACTATTGCTTCGATACGTAGACATCTGCAAACGCTATTTCCTTGCAAGGAAGTGTCGCATTTACATTCATTTGCAGTGTAGACGAGGAATACATGACACTTCGCAAATCATATTATATCTTACCATGAAACATAGAAATGAGATTCGATATGGCGTTTTAAGTAGCATTAGAAAGCTATTGCTACGATACGTAGACATCTGCAAACGCTATTTCCTAGCGAGGAAGTATCGCATTTACATTCATTTGAAGAGTAGACGAGGAATGCATAACACTTCGCAATGAATATCATATCTTATCATGAAACATAGATATGAGATGCAATATCTCGATTTAGGAAGCATTTGAACTCTATTGCTTCGATACGAAGACATCTGCAAACGCTATTTCCTAGCGAGGAAGTATCGCATTCACATTCATTTGAAGTGTAGACGAGTAATACATAACACTTTGCAAATCATGTTATATCTTACCATGAAACATATAAATGAGATGCGATATCGCGTTTTAAGAAGCATTAGAACACTATTGCTACGATTGGTAGACATTTGCAAACGCTATATCCTAGCAAAGAAGTGTCGCATTTACATACATTTGAATCGTAGACGAGGAACGCATAACACTTCGTAATGAATATTATATCTTACCATGAAACATAGAAATGAGATTCGATACTGCGTTTTAAGAAGCATTAGAAAGCTATTGCCACGAAACGTAGACATCAGCAAACGCTATTTCCTAGCGAGGAAATATCGCATTCACATTCATTTGAAGTGTAGACGAGGAATACATGATACTTCGCAAATCACATTAAATCTTACCATGAAACATAGAAATGAGATGCGATATCGCGTTTTAAGAAGCATTAGAACACTAATGCTACGATAGGTAGACATTTGCAAACGCTATTTCCTAGCAAAGAAGTGTCGCATTTACATTCATTTGAAGTGTAGACGAGGAATACATAACACTTCGCAAATCATATTACATCTTACCATGAAACATAGAAATGAGATGCGACATCGCGTTTTAAGATGTTTTAGAACTCTACTGCTACGATACCTAGACATCTGCAGACGCTATTTCCTAGCAAGGAAGTGTCGCATTTACATCCATTTGAATCGTAGAGCTGGAATGCATAACACTTCGCAATGAATATTATATCTTATCATGAAACATAGATATGAGATGCAATATCTCGTTTTAGGAAGCATTTGAACTCTATTGCTTCGATACGTAGACATCTGCAAACGCTATTTCCTTGCAAGGAAGTCTCGCATTTACATTCATTTGTAGTGTAGACGAGGAATACATGACACTTCGCAAATCATATTATATCTTATCATGAAACATAGATATGAGATGCAATATCTCGTTTTAGGAAGCATTTGAACTCTATTGCTTCGATACGTAGACATCTGCAAACGCTATTTCCTTGCAAGGGAGAGTCGCATTTACATTCATTTGAAGTGTAGACGAATAGTACATGATACTTCGCAATTCATATTATATCTTACCATGAAACATAGAAATGAGATGCGATATCGCGTTTTAAGAAGCATTAGAAATCTATTGCTACGATACGTAGACATCTGCAAACGCCATTTCCTAGCGAGGAAATGTCGCATTTATATTCATTTGAAGTGTAGGCGAGGAATACATAACACTTTGCAATGAATATTACATCTTATCATGAAACATAGAAATGAGATTCGATATCGCGTTTTAAGTAGCATTAGAAATCTATTGCTACGATACGTAGACATCTGCAAATGCCATTTCCTAGCGAGGAAGTGTCGCATTCACATTCATTTGAAGTGTAGACGAGGAATACACAATACTTCGCAGATCATATTATATCTTACCATGAAACATAGAAATGACATGTGATATCGTGTTTTAAGAAGCATTAGAGCACTATTGCTACGATAGGTAGACATCTGCAGACGCTATTTCCTAGCAAGGAAGTGTCGCATTTACATTCATTTGAAGTGTAGACGAGGAATACATAACACTTCGCAAATCATATTACATCTTACCATGAAACATAGAAATGAGATGCGACATCGCGTTTTAAGAAGTTTTAGAACTCTATTGCTACGATACCTAGACATCTGCAGACGCTATTTCCTAGCAAGGAAGTGTCGCATTTACATTCATTTGAAGTGTAGACGAGGAATACATGACACTTCGCAAATCATATTATATCTTACCATGAAACATAGAAATGAGATGCGATATCGCGTTTTAAGAAGCATTAGAACTCTATTGCTACGATACGTAGTCATCTGCAAACGCTATTTCCTTGCAAGGGAGAGTCGCATTTACATTCATTTGAAGTGTAGACGAAGAATACATAACACTTCGCAATGAATATTATATCTTATCATGAAGCATAGATATGAGATGCAATATCTCGTTTTAGGAAGCATTTGAACTCTATTGCTTCGATACGTAGTCATCTGCAAACGCTATTTCCTTGCAAGGGAGAGTCGCATTTACATTCATTTGAAGTGTAGACGAAGAATACATAACACCTCGCAATGAATATTACATCTTATCATGAAACATAGAAATGAGATTCGATATCGCGTTTTAAGTAGCATTAGAAAGCTATTCCTACGATACGTAGACATCTGCAAACGCTATTTCCTAGCGAGGAAGTTTCGCATTCACATTCATTTGAAGTGTAGACGAGGAATACATGATACTTCGCAAATCATATTACATCTTATCATGAAACATAGAAATGAGATTCGATATCGCGTTTTAAGTAGCATTAGAAAGCTATTGCTACGATACGTAGACATCTGCAAACGCTATTTCCTAGCGAGGAAGTTTCGCATTCACATTCATTTGAAGTGTAGACGAGGAATGCATAACACTTCGCAATGAATATTATATCTTATCAGGAAACATAGATATGAGATTGAATATCTCGTTTTAAGAAGCATTTGAACTGTATTGCTTCGATACGTAGACATCTGCAAACGCTAATTCCTAGCAAGGAAGTGTCGCATTTACATCCATTTGAATCGTAGACGAGGAAAGCATAACACTTCGCAATGAATATTATATCTTATCATGAAAGATAGATATGAGATGCAATATCTCGTTTTAGGAAGCATTTGAACTCTATTGCTTCGATACGTAGACATCTGCAAACGCTATTTCCTTGCAAGGAAGAGTCGCATTTACATTCATTTGGAGTGTAGACGAGGAATACATGATACTTCGCAAATCATATTATATCTTACCATGAAACATTGAGATGAGATGCGATATCGCGTTTTAAGAAGCGTTTGAACTCTATTGCTTCGATACGTAGACATCTGCAAACGCTATTTCCTTGCAAGGAAGTGTCGCATTTACATTCATTTGTAGTGTAGACGAGGAATACATGACACGTCGCAAATCATATTATATCTTACCATGAAACATAGAAATGAGATTCGATATCGCGTTTTGAGTAGCATTAGAGAGCTGTTGCTACGATACGTAGACATCTGCAAACGCTATTTCCTAGCGTGGAAGTATCGCATTCACATTCATTTGAAGTGTAGACGAGTAATACATAACACTTCGCAAATCATGTTATATCTCACCATGAAACATAGAAATGAGATGCGATATCGCGTTTTAAGTATCATATGAACTCTATTGCTACGATACGTAGACATCTGCAATCGCTATTTCCTTGCAAGGAAGTGTCGCATTTACATTCATTTGAAGTGTAGACGAGGAATACATAACACTTCGCAAATCATATTATATCTTACCATGAAACATAGAAATGAGGTGCGATATCGCGTTTTAAGAAGCATTAGAACACTATTGCTACGATAGGTAGACATCTGCAGACGCTATTTCCTAGCAAGGAAGTGTCGCATTTACATTCATTTGAAGTGTAGACGTGTAATACATGACACTTCGCAAATCATATTATATCTTACCATGAAAGATAGAAATGAGATGCGATATCGCGTTTTAAGAAGCATTAGAACACTATTGTTACGATACATAGACAACTGCAGACGCTATTTCCTAGCAAGGAAGTGTCGCATTTACATCCATTTGAATCGCAGACCTGGAATGCATAACACTTCGCAATGAATATTATATCTTATCATGAAACATAGATATGAGATGCAATATCTCGTTTTAGGAAGCATTTGAACTCTATTGCTTCGATACGTAGACATCTGCAAACGCTATTTCCTTGCAAGGAAGTGTCGCATTTACATTCATTTGAAGTGTAGACGAGGAATACATGACAGTTCGCAATGAATATTACATCTTATCATGAAACATAGAATTGAGATGCGATATCTTGTTTATGAAGCATTTGAACAATATTGCTTCGATACGTAGACATCTGCAAACGCTATTTCCTTGCAAGGAAGTCTCGCATTTACATTCATTTGTAGTGTAGACGAGGAATACATGACACTTCGCAAATCATATTATATCTTATCATGAAACATAGATATGAGATGCAATATCTCGTTTTAGGAAGCATTTGAACTCTATTGCTTCGATACGTAGACATCTGCAAACGCTATTTCCTTGCAAGGGAGAGTCGCATTTACATTCATTTGAAGTGTAGACGAAGAGTACATGATACTTCGCAATTCATATTATATCTTACCATGAAACATAGAAATGAGATGCGATACCGCGTTTTAAGAAGCATTAGAAATCTATTGCTACGATACGTAGACATCTGCAAACGCCATTTCCTAGCGAGGAAATGACGCATTTATATTCATTTGAAGTGTAGGCGAGGAATACATAACACTTTGCAATGAATATTACATCTTATCATGAAACATAGAAATGAGATTCGATATCGCGTTTTAAGTAGCATTAGAAATCTATTGCTACGATACGTAGACATCTGCAAATGCCATTTCCTAGCGAGGAAGTGTCGCATTCACATTCATTTGAAGTGTAGACGAGGAATACACAATACTTCGCAGATCATATTATATCTTACCATGAAACATAGAAATGAGATGCGACATCGCGTTTTAAGAAGTTTTAGAACTCTATTGCTACGATACCTAGACATCTGCAGACGCTATTTCCTAGCAAGGAAGTGTCGCATTTACATTCATTTGAAGTGTAGACGAGGAATACATGACACTTCGCAAATCATATTATATCTTACCATGAAACATAGAAATGAGATGCGATATCGCGTTTTAAGAAGCATTAGAACTCTATTGCTACGATACGTAGTCATCTGCAAACGCTATTTCCTTGCAAGGGAGAGTCGCATTTACATTCATTTGAAGTGTAGACGAAGAATACATAACACTTCGCAATGAATATTATATCTTATCATGAAGCATAGATATGAGATGCAATATCTCGTTTTAGGAAGCATTTGAACTCTATTGCTTCGATACGTAGTCATCTGCAAACGCTATTTCCTTGCAAGGGAGAGTCGCATTTACATTCATTTGAAGTGTAGACGAAGAATACATAACACCTCGCAATGAATATTACATCTTATCATGAAACATAGAAATGAGATTCGATATCGCGTTTTAAGTAGCATTAGAAAGCTATTCCTACGATACGTAGACATCTGCAAACGCTATTTCCTAGCGAGGAAGTTTCGCATTCACATTCATTTGAAGTGTAGACGAGGAATACATGATACTTCGCAAATCATATTACATCTTATCATGAAACATAGAAATGAGATTCGATATCGCGTTTTAAGTAGCATTAGAAAGCTATTGCTACGATACGTAGACATCTGCATACGCTATTTCCTAGCGAGGAAGTTTCGCATTCACATTCATTTGAAGTGTAGACGAGGAATGCATAACACTTCGCAATGAATATTATATCTTATCAGGAAACATAGATATGAGATTGAATATCTCGTTTTAAGAAGCATTTGAACTGTATTGCTTCGATACGTAGACATCTGCAAACGCTAATTCCTAGCAAGGAAGTGTCGCATTTACATCCATTTGAATCGTAGACGAGGAAAGCATAACACTTCGCAATGAATATTATATCTTATCATGAAAGATAGATATGAGATGCAATATCTCGTTTTAGGAAGCATTTGAACTCTATTGCTTCGATACGTAGACATCTGCAAACGCTATTTCCTTGCAAGGAAGAGTCGCATTCACATTCATTTGGAGTGTAGACGAGGAATACATGATACTTCGCAAATCATATTATATCTTACCATGAAACATTGAGATGAGATGCGATATCGCGTTTTAAGAAGCGTTTGAACTCTATTGCTTCGATACGTAGACATCTGCAAACGCTATTTCCTTGCAAGGAAGTGTCGCATTTACATTCATTTGTAGTGTAGACGAGGAATACATGACACGTCGCAAATCATATTATATCTTACCATGAAACATAGAAATGAGATTCGATATCGCGTTTTGAGTAGCATTAGAAAGCTGTTGCTACGATACGTAGACATCTGCAAACGCTATTTCCTAGCGTGGAAGTATCGCATTCACATTCATTTGAAGTGTAGACGAGTAATACATAACACTTCGCAAATCATGTTATATCTCACCATGAAACATAGAAATGAGATGCGATATCGCGTTTTAAGTATCATATGAACTCTATTGCTACGATACGTAGACATCTGCAATCGCTATTTCCTTGCAAGGAAGTGTCGCATTTACATTCATTTGAAGTGTAGACGAGGAATACATAACACTTCGCAAATCATATTATATCTTACCATGAAACATAGAAATGAGGTGCGATATCGCGTTTTAAGAAGCATTAGAACACTATTGCTACGATAGGTAGACATCTGCAGACGCTATTTCCTAGCAAGGAAGTGTCGCATTTACATTCATTTGAAGTGTAGACGAGTAATACATGACACTTCGCAAATCATATTATATCTTACCATGAAAGATAGAAATGAGATGCGATATCGCGTTTTAAGAAGCATTAGAACACTATTGTTACGATACATAGACAACTGCAGACGCTATTTCCTAGCAAGGAAGTGTCGCATTTACATCCATTTGAATCGCAGACCTGGAATGCATAACACTTCGCAATGAATATTATATCTTATCATGAAACATAGATATGAGATGCAATATCTCGTTTTAGGAAGCATTTGAACTCTATTGCTTCGATACGTAGACATCTGCAAACGCTATTTCCTTGCAAGGAAGTGTCGCATTTACATTCATTTGAAGTGTAGACGAGGAATACATGACAGTTCGCAATGAATATTACATCTTATCATGAAACATAGAATTGAGATGCGATATCTTGTTTATGAAGCATTTGAACAATATTGCTTCGATACGTAGACATCTGCAAACGCTATTTCCTTGCAAGGAAGTGTCGCATTTACATTCATTTGTAGTGTAGACGAGGAATACATGACACTTCGCAAATCATATTATATCTTACCATGAAACATAGAAATGAGATTCGATATGGCGTTTTAAGTAGCATTAGAAAGCTATTGCTACGATACGTAGACATCTGCAAACGCTATTTCCTAGCGAGGAAGTATTGCATTTACATTCATTTGAAGAGTAGACGAGGAATGCATAACACTTCGCAATGAATATTATATCTTATCATGAAACATAGATATGAGATGCAATATCTCGTTTTAGGAAGCATTTGAACTCTATTGCTTCGATACGTAGACATCTGCAAACGCTATTTCCTAGCGAGGAAGTATCGCATTCACATTCATTTGAAGTGTAGACGAGTAATACATAACACTTTGCAAATCATGTTATATCTTACCATGAAACATAGAAATGAGATGCGATATCGCGTTTTAAGAAGCATTAGAAATCTATTGCTACGATACGTAGACATCCGCAAACGCCATTTCCTAGCGAGGAAGTGTCGCATTCACATTCATTCGAAGTGTAGACGAGGAATACACAATACTTGGCAAATCATTTTATATCTTACCATGAAACATAGAAATGAGATGCGATATCGCGTTCTAAGAATCATAAGAACTCTATTGCTACGATACGTAGACATCTGCAAACGCTATTTCCTTGCAAGGAAGTGTCGCATTTACATTCATTTGAATCGTAGACGAGGAATGCATAACACTTTGCAATGAATATTATATCTTATCATGAAACATAGATATGAAATGCGATATCTTGTTTTTAGAAGCATTTGAACTATATTGCTACGATACGTAGACATCTGCAAACGCCATTTCCTAGCGAGGAAGTGTCGCATTCACATTCATTTGAAGTGTAGACGAGGAATACACAATACTTCGCAAATCATATTATATCTTACCATGAAACGTAGAAATGAGATGCGATATCGCGTTCTAAGAATCATATGAACTCTATTGCTACGATACGTAGCCATCTGCAAACGCTATTTCCTTGCAAGAAAGTGTCGCATTTACATTCATTTGAATCGTAGACGAGGAATGCATAACACTTCGCAATGAATATTATATCTTATCATGAACCATAGATATGAGATGCAATATCTCGTTTTAAGAAACATTTGAACTCTATTGCTTCGATATGTCGACATCTGCAAACGCTATTTCCTTGCAAGGAAGTGTCGCATTTACATTCATTTGAAGTGTAGACGTCGAATACATAACACTTCGCAAATCATATTATATCTTACCATGAAACATAGAAATGAGATGCGACATCGCGTTCTAAGAAGCATTAGAACACTACTGCTACGATAGGTAGACATCTGCAAACGCCATTTCCTAGCGGGGAAGTGTCGCATTTATACTCATTTGAAGTGTAGGCGAGAAATACATAACACTTCGCAATGAATATTACATTTTATCATGAAACATAGAATTGAGATGCGATACCTTGTTTATGAAGCATTTGAACACTATTGCTTCAATACGTAGACATCTGCAAACGCTATTTCCTTGCAAGGAAGTGTCGCATTTACATTCATTTGCAGTGTAGACGAGGAATACATGACACTTCGCAAATCATATTATATCTTACCATGAAACATAGAAATGAGATTCGATATGGCGTTTTAAGTAGCATTAGAAAGCTATTGCTACGATACGTAGACATTTGCAAACGCTATTTCCTAGCAAAGAAGTCTCGCATTTACATTCATTTGAAGTATAGGCGAGGAATACATAACACTTCGCAAATAATATTACATCTTACCATGAAACATAGAAATAAGATGCGATATCGCGTTTTAAGAAGCATTAGAACTCTATTGCTACGATACCTAGACATCTGCAGACACTATTCCCTTGCAAGGTAGTGTCGCATTTACATTCATTTGAAGTGTAAACGAGGAATACATGATACTTCGCAAATCATATTATATCTTACCATGAAACATAGAAGTGAGATGTGATATCGTGTTTTAAGAAGCATTAGAACACTATTGCTACGATAGGTAGACATCTGCAGACGCTATTTCATAGCAAAGAAGTGTCGCATTTACATTCATTTGAAGTGTAGACGAGGAATACATAACACTTCGCAAATCATATTACATCTTACCATGAAACATAGAAATGAGATGCGACATCGCGTTTTAAGAAGTTTTAGAACTCCATTGCTACGATACCTAGACATCTGCAGACGCTATTTCCTAGCAAGGAAGTGTCGCATTTACATTCATTTGAAGTGTAGACGAGGAATACATGACACTTCGCAAATCATATTATATCTTACCATGAAACAGAGAAATGACATGCGATATCGCGTTTTAAGAAGCATTAGAACACTATTGTTACGATACCTAGACAACTGCAGACGCTATTTCCTAGCAAGGAAGTGTCGCATTTACATTCATTTGAAGAGTAGACGAGGAATACATGACACTTCGCAAATCATATTATATCTTACCATGAAACGTAGAAATGACATGCGATATCGCGTTTTAAGAAGCATTAGAACACTATTGCTACGATAGGTAGACATTTGCAAACGCTATTTCCTAGCAAAGAAGTCTCGCATTTACATTCATTTGAAGTATAGGCGAGGAATACATAACACTTCGCAAATAATATTACATCTTACCATGAAACATAGAAATGAGATGCGATATCGCGTTTTAAGAAGCATTAGAACCCTATTGCTACGATACGTAGACTTCTGCAATCGCTATTTCCTAGCAAGGAAGTGTCGCATTTACATTCATTTGAATCGTAGACGAGGAATACATAACACTTCGCAAATCATATTATATCTTACCATGAAACATAGAAATGAGATGCGATATCGCGTTTTAAGAAGCATTTGAACTCTATTGCTACGATACGTAGACATCTGCAAACGCTATTTCCTTGCAAGGAAGTGTCGCATTTACATTCATTTGAATCGTAGACGGGGAATACATAACACTTCGCAAATCATATTATATCGTACCATGAAACATAGAATTGAGATGCGATATCGCGTTTTATGAAGCATTAGAACTCTATTGCTACGATACCTAGACATCTGCAGACGCTATTTCCTAGCAAGGAAATGTCGCATTTACATTCATTTGAAGTGTAGACGAGGAATACATCATACTTCGCAAATCATATTATATCTTACCATGAAACATAGAAATGAGATGCGATATCGCGTTTTAACAATCATAAGAACTCTATTGCTGCGATACCTAGACATCTGCAAACGCTATTTCCTCGCAAGGAAGTGTCGCATTTACATTCAATTGAATCGTAGTCGAGGAATGCATAACACATCGCAATGAATATTATATCTTATCAGGAAACATAGATATGAGATGCAATATCTCGTTTTAAGATGCATTTGAACTCTATTACTTCGATACGTAGACATCTGCAGACACTATTTCCTTGCAAAGTAGTGTCGCATTTACATTCATTTGAAGTGTAGGCGAGGAATACATAACACTTCGCAAATCATATTATATCTTACCATGAAACATAAAAATGAGATTCGATATCGCGTTTTAAGTAGCATTAGAAAGCTATTGCTACGATACGTAGACATCTGCAAACGCTATTTCCTAGCGAGGAAGTATCGCATTCACATTCATTTGAAGTATAGACGAGTAATACATAACACTTCGCAAATCATATTATATCATACCATGAAACATAGAAATGAGATGCGATATCGCGTTTTAAGAAGCATTAGAAATCTATTGCTACGATACGTAGACATCTGCAAACGCTATTTCCTAGCAAGGAAGTGTCGCATTTACATTCATTTGAAGTGTAGGCGAGGAATACATAACACTTCGCAATGAATATTACATCCTATCATGAAACATAGAATTAAGATGCGATATCTTGTTTTAGGAAGCATTTGAACTCTATTGCTTCGACACGTGGACATCTGCAAACGCTATTTCCTTGCAAGGAAGAGTCGCATTTACATTCATTTGAAGTGTAGACGAGGAATACATGATACTTCGCAAATCATATTATATCTTACCATGAAACATAGAGATGAGATGCGATATCGCGTTTTAAGAAGCATTTGAACACTATTGCTTCGATACGTAGACATCTGCAAACGCTATTTCCTTGCAAGGAAGTGTCGCATTTACATTCATTTGAATCATAGACGAGGAATGCATAACACTTCGCAATGAATATTATATCTTATCAGGAAACATAGATATGAGATGCAATATCTCGTTTTAAAAATCATATGAACTCTATTGCTACGAGACGTAGACATCTGCAATCGCTATTTCCTAGCAAGGAAGTGTCGCATTTACATTCATTTGAAGTGTAGGCGAGGAATACATAACACTTCGCAATGAATATTACATCCTATCATGAAACATAGAATTAAGATGCGATATCTTGTTTTAGGAAGCATTTGAACTCTATTGCTTCGACACGTGGACATCTGCAAACGCTATTTCCTTGCAAGGAAGAGTCGCATTTACATTCATTTGAAGTGTAGACGAGGAATACATGATACTTCGCAAATCATATTATATCTTACCATGAAACATAGAGATGAGATGCGATATCGCGTTTTAAGAAGCATTTGAACACTATTGCTTCGATACGTAGACATCTGCAAACGCTATTTCCTTGCAAGGAAGTGTCGCATTTACATTCATTTGTAGTGTAGACGAGGAATACATGACACGTCGCAAATCATATTATATCTTACCATGAAACATAGAAATGAGATTCGATATCGCGTTTTGAGTAGCATTAGAAAGCTGTTGCTACGATACGTAGACATCTGCAAACGCTATTTCCTATCGAGGAAGTATCGCATTCACATTCATTTGAAGTGTAGACAAGGAATACATAACACTTCGCAAATCATGTTATATCTTACTATGAAACATAGAATTGAGATGCGATATCGCGTTTTAAGAACATATGAACTCTATTGCTACGATACCTAGACATCTGCAGACGCTATTTCCTGGCGAGGAAGTATCGCATTCACATTCATTTGAAGTGTAGACAAGGAATACATAACACTTCGCAAATCATGTTATATCTTACCATGAAACATAGAATTGAGATGCGATATCGCGTTTTAAGAACATATGAACTCTATTGCTACGATACGTAGACATCTGCAAACGCTATTTCCTAGCGAGGAAGTATCGCATTCACATTCATTTGAAGTATAGACGAGTAATACATAACACTTCGCAAATCATATTATATCATACCATGAAACATAGAAATGAGATGCGATATCGCGTTTTAAGAAGCATTAGAAATCTATTGCTACGATACGTAGACATCTGCAAACGCCATTTCCTAGCGAGGAGGTGTCGCATTTATATTCATTTGAAGTGTAGGCGAGGAATACATAACACTTCGCAATGAATATTACATCTTATCATGAAACATAGAAATGAGATGCGATTTAAGAATCATAAGAACTCTATTGCTACGATACGTAGACATCTGCAAACGCTATTTCCTTGCAAGGAAGTGTCGCATTTACATTCATTTGAATCGTAGACGAGGAATGCATAACACTTCGGAATGAATATTATATCTTATCAGGAAACATAGATATGTGAAGCAATATCTCGTTTTAAGAAGCATTTGAACTGTATTGCTTCGATACGTAGACATCTGCAAACGCTATTTCCTAGCAAGGAAGTGTCGCATTTACATTCATTTGAAGTGTAGGCGAGGAATACATAACACTTCGCAATGAATATTACATCCTATCATGAAACATAGAATTAAGATGCGATATCTTGTTTTAGGAAGCATTTGAACTCTATTGCTTCGACACGTGGACATCTGCAAACGCTATTTCCTTGCAAGGAAGAGTCGCATTTACATTCATTTGAAGTGTAGACGAGGAATACATGATACTTCGCAAATCATATTATATCTTACCATGAAACATAGAGATGAGATGCGATATCGCGTTTTAAGAAGCATTTGAACACTATTGCTTCGATACGTAGACATCTGCAAACGCTATTTCCTTGCAAGGAAGTGTCGCATTTACATTCATTTGTAGTGTAGACGAGGAATACATGACACGTCGCAAATCATATTATATCTTACCATGAAACATAGAAATGAGATTCGATATCGCGTTTTGAGTAGCATTAGAAAGCTGTTGCTACGATACGTAGACATCTGCAAACGCTATTTCCTATCGAGGAAGTATCGCATTCACATCCATTTGAAGTGTAGACAAGGAATACATAACACTTCGCAAATCATGTTATATCTTACTATGAAACATAGAATTGAGATGCGATATCGCGTTTTAAGAACATATGAACTCTATTGCTACGATACCTAGACATCTGCAGACGCTATTTCCTGGCGAGGAAGTATCGCATTCACATTCATTTGAAGTGTAGACAAGGAATACATAACACTTCGCAAATCATGTTATATCTTACCATGAAACATAGAATTGAGATGCGATATCGCGTTTTAAGAACATATGAACTCTATTGCTACGAGACGTAGACATCTGCAAACGCTATTTACTTGCAAGGAAGTGTCGCATTTACATTCATTTGAAGTGTAGACGAGGAATACATCACACTTCGCAAATCATATTATATCTTATCATGAAACATAGATATGAGATGCGATATCGCGTTTTAAGAATCATATGAACTCTATTGCTACGATACCTAGATATCTGCAGACGCTATTTCCTAGCCAGGATGTGTCGCATTTACATTCATTTGAAGTTTAGACGAGGAATACACAATACATCGCAAATCATATTATATCTTACCATGAAACATAGAAATGAGACGCGATATCGCGTTTTAAGAATCATAAGAACTCTATTGCTACGATACGTTGACATCTGCAAACGCTATTTCCTTGTAAGGAAACGTCGCATTTACATTCATTTGAATCGTAGACGAGGAATGCATAACACTTCGCAATGAATATTATATCTTATCAGGAAACATAGATATGAGATGCAATATCTCGTTTTAAAAATCATATGAACTCTATTGCTACGAGACGTAGACATCTGCAATCGCTATTTCCTTGCAAGGAAGTGTCGCATTTACATTCATTTGAAGTGTAGACGAGGAATACATAGCACTTCGTAAATCATATTATATCTTACCATGAATCATAGAAATGAGATGCGATATCGCGTTTTAAGAAGCATTAGATCTCTATTGCTACGATACCTAGACATCTGCAGACGCTATTTCCTAGCAAGGAAGTGTCGCATTTACATTCATTTGTAGTGTAGACGAGAAATACATGACACTTCGCAAATCATATTATATCTTACCATGAAACGTAGAAATGACATGCGATATCGCGTTTTAAGAAGCATTAGAACACTATTGCTACGATAGGTAGACATTTGCAAACGCTATTTCCTAGCAAAGAAGTGTCGCATTTACATTCATTTGAAGTGTAGACGAGGAATACATAACACTTCGCAAATCATATTATATCTTACTATGAAACATAGAAATGAGATGCGATATCGCGTTTTAAGAATCAAAAGAAATCTATTGCTACGATACGTAGACATCTGCAAACGCTATTTCCTTGCAAGGAAGTGTCGCATTTACATTCATTTGAATCGTAGACGAGGAATGCATTACACTTCGCAATGAATATTATATCTTATCAGGAAACATAGATATGAGATGCAATATCTCGTTTTTAGAAGCATTTGAACTTTATTGCTTCGATACGTAGACATCTGCAAACGCTATTTCCTAGCAAGGAAGTGTCGCATTTACATTCATTTGAAGTGTAGGCGAGGAATACATAACACTTCGCAATGAATATTACATCTTATCATGAAATATAGAATTGAGATGCGATATCTTGTTTTACGAAGCATTTGACCTCTATTGCTTCGATACGTAGACATCTGCAAACGCTATTTCCTAGCAAGGAAGTGTCGCATTTACATCCATTTGAATCGTAGACGAGGAATGCATATCACTTCGCAATGAATATTACATCTTATCATGAAATATAGAATTGAGATGCGATATCTTGTTTTAAGAAGCATTTGAACTCTATTGCTTCGATACGTAGACATCTGCAAACGCTATTTCCTAGCAAGGAAGTGTCGCATTTACATCCATTTGAATCGTAGACGAGGAATGCATAACACTTCGCAATGAATATTATATCTTATCATGAAACATAGATATGAGATGCAATATCTCGTTTTAGGAAGCATTTGAACTCTATTGCTTCGATACGTAGACATCTCCAAACGCTATTTCCTAGCGAGGAAGTATCGCATTCACATTCATTTGAAGTGTAGACGAGGAATACATAACACTTCGCAAATCATGTTATATCTTACCATGGAACATAGAAATGAGATGCGATATCGCGTTTTAAGAATCATTTGAACTCTATTGCTTCGATACTTTGACATCTGCAAACGCTATTTCCTAGCAAAGAAGTCTCGCATTTACATTCATTTGAAGTGTAGTCGAGGAATACATGATACTTCGCAAATCATATTATATCTTACCATGAAACATATAAATGAGATGCGATATCGCGTTTTAAGAAGCATTAGAACTCTATTGCTACGATACCTAGACATCTGCAGATGCTATTTCCTAGCAAGGAAGTGTCGCATTTACATTCATTTGAAGTGTAGACGAGGAATACATGATACTTCGCAAATCATATTATATCTTACCATGAAACATAGAAATGAGATGCGACATCGCGTTCTAAGAAGCATTAGAACACTACTGCTACGATAGGTAGACATTTGCAAACGCTATTTCCTTGCAAGGAAGTGTCGCATTTACATTCATTTGAAGTGTAGACGAGGAATACATAACACTCCGCAAATCATATTGTATCTTACCATGAAACATAGAAATGAGATACGATATCGCGTTTTAAGAATCATAGGAACTCTATTGCTACGATACGTAGACATCAGCAAACGCTATTTCCTTGCAAGGAAGTGCGCATTTACATTTAGTTGATGTGTAGACGAGGAATACATAACACTTCGCAAATCATATTATATCTTACCATGAAACATAGAAATGAGGTGCGATATCGCGTTTTAAGAAGCATTTGAACTCTACTGCTACGATACGTAGACATCTGCAAACGCTATTTCCTTGCAAGGAAGTGTCGCATTTACATTCATTTGAATCGTAGACAAGGAATACATAACACTTCGCAAATCATGTTATATCTTACCATGAAACATAGAAATGAGATGCGATATCGCGTTTTAAGAATCATATGAACTCTATTGCTACGAGACGTAGACATCTGCAATCGCTATTTCCTTGCAAGGAAGTGGCGCATTTACATTCATTTGAAGTGTAGACGAGGAATACATAACACTTCGCAAATCATATTATATCTTACCATGAAACATAGAATTGAGATGCGATATCGCGTTTTAAGAACATATGAACTCTATTGCTACGATACCTAGACATCTGCAGACGCTATTTCCTAGCAAGGAAGTGTCGCATTTACATTCATTTGAAGTGTAGACGAGGAATACATGATACTTCGCAAATCATATTATATCTTACCATGAAACATAGAAATGAGATGCGATATCGCGTTTTAAGAATCAAAAGAACTCTATTGCTACGATACGTAGACATCTGCAAACGCTATTTCCTCGCAAGGAAGTGTCGCATTTACATTCATTTGAATCGTAGACGAGGAATGCATAACACATCGCAATGAATATTATATCTTATCAGGAAACATAGATATGAGATGCAATATCTCGTTTTAAGAAGCATTTGAACTTTATTGCTTCGATACGTAGACATCTGCAAACGCTATTTCCTAGCAAGGAAGTGTCGCATTTACATTCATTTGAAGTGTAGACGAGGATTACATAACACTTCGAAAATCATATTATATCTTACCATGAAACATAAAAATGAGATGCGATATCGCGTTTTAAGAATCATAAGAACTCTATTGCTACGATACGTTGACATCTGCAAACGCTATTTCCTTGCAAGGATGTGCGCATTTACATTCATTTGAATCGTAGACGAGGAATACATAACACTTCGCAAATCATATTATATCTTACCATGAAACATAGAAATGAGATGCGATATCGCGTTTTAAGAAGCATTTGAACTCTATTGCTACGATACGTAGACATCTGCAAACGCTATTTCCTTGCAAGGAAGTGTCGCATTTACATTCATTTGAATCGTAGGCGGGGAATACATAACACTTCGCAAATCATATTATATCGTACCATGAAACATAGAATTGAGATGCGATATCGCGTTTTATGAAGCATTAGAACTCTATTGCTACGATACCTAGACATCTGCAGACGCTATTTCCTAGCAAGGAAATGTCGCATTTACATTCATTTGAAGTGTAGACGAGGAATACATCATACTTCGCAAATCATATTATATCTTACCATGAAACATAGAAATGAGATGCGATATCGCGTTTTAACAATCATAAGAACTCTATTGCTACGATACCTAGACATCTGCAAACGCTATTTCCTCGCAAGGAAGTGTCGCATTTACATTCAATTGAATCGTAGTCGAGGAATGCATAACACATCGCAATGAATATTATATCTTATCAGGAAACATAGATATGAGATGCAATATCTCGTTTTAAGAAGCATTTGAACTCTATTACTTCGATACGTAGACATCTGCAAACGCTATTTCCTAGCAAGGAAGTGTCGCATTTACATTCATTTGAATTGTAGGCGAGGAATGCATAACACTTCGCAATGAATATTATATCTTATCATGAAACATAGATATGAGATGCAATATCTCGTTTTAAGAAGCATTTGAACTCTATTGCTTCGATACGTAGACATCTGCAAACGCCATTTCCTTGCAAGGAAGTGTCGCATTTACATTCATTTGAAGTGTAGACGAGGAATACATAACACTTCGCAAATCATATTATATCTTACCATGAAACATTGAAATGAGATGCGACATCGCGTTCTAAGAAGCATTAGAACACTACTGCTACGATAGGTAGACATTTGCAAACGCTATTTCCTTGCAAGGAAGTGTCGCATTTACATTCATTTGAAGTGTAGACGAGGAATACATAACACTTCGCAAATCATGTTATATCTTACCATGGAACATAGAAATGAGATGCGATGTCGCGTTTTAAGAATCATTTGAACTCTATTGCTTCGATACTTTGACATCTGCAAACGCTATTTCCTAGCAAAGAAGTCTCGCATTTACATTCATTTGATGTATAGGCGAGGAATACATAACACTTCGCAAATAACATTACATCTTACCATGAAACATAGAAATAAGATGCGATATCGCGTTTTAAGAAGCATTAGAACTCTATTGCTACGATACCTAGACATCTGCAGACGCTATTTCCTTGCAAGGAAGTGTCGCATTTACATTCATTTGAAATGTAGACGAGGAATACATGATACTTCGCAAATCATATTATATCATACCATGAAACATGGAAATGAGATGCGATATCGCGTTTTAAGAAGCATTAGAACTCTATTGCTACGATACCTAGACATCTGCAGATGCTATTTCCTAGCAAGGAAGTGTCGGATTTACATTCATTTGAAGTGTAGTAGAGGAATACATGATACTTCGCAAATCATATTATATCTTACCATGAAACATAGAAATGAGATGCGATATCGCGTTTTAAGAAGCATTAGAACACTATTGCTACGATAGGTAGACATTTGCAAACTCTATTTCCTAGCAAAGAAGTCTCGCATTTACATTCATTTGAAGTATAGGCGAGGAATACACAACACTTCGCAAATAATATTACATCTTACCATGAAACATCGAAATGAGATGCGATATCGCGTTTTAAGTAGCATTAGAACTCTATTGCTACGATACCTAGACATCTGCAGACGCTATTTCCTAGCAAGGTAGTGTCGCATTTACATTCATTTGAAGTGTAGACGAGGAATACATGATACTTCGCAAATCATATTATATCTTACCATGAAACATAGAAATGAGATGCGTTATCGCGTTTTACGAAGCATTAGAACTCTATTGCTACGATACCTAGACATCTGCAGATGCTATTTTCTAGCAAGGAAGTGTCGCATTTACATTCATTTGAAGTGTAGACGAGGAATACATGATACTTCGCAAATCATATTATATCTTACCATGAAACATAGAAATGAGATGCGATATCGCGTTTTAGAAGCATTAGAACACTATTGCTACGATAGGTAGACATTTGCAAACGCTATTTCCTAGCAAAGAAGTCTCGCATTTACATTCATTTGAAGTATAGGCGAGGAATACATAACACTTCGCAAATAATATTACATCTTACCATGAAACATAGAAATGAGATGCGATATCGCGTTTTAAGAAGCATTAGAACTCTATTGCTACGATACCTAGACATCTGCAGACGCTATTTCCTAGCAAGGAAGTGTCGCATTTGCATTCATTTGAAGTGTAGACGAGGAATACATGATACTTCGCAAATCATATTATATCTTACCATGAAACATAGAAATGAGATGCGATATCGCGTTTTAAGAAGCATTAGAACTCTATTGCTACGATACCTAGACATCTGCAGATGCTATTTCCTAGCAAGGAAGTGTCGCATTTACATTCATTTGAAGTGTAGACGAGGAATACATGATACTTTGCAAATCATATTATATCTTACCATGAAACATAGAAATGAGATGCGACATCGCGTTCTAAGAAGCATTAGAACACTACTGCTACTATAGGTAGACATTTGCAAACGCTATTTCCTTGCAAGGAAGTGTCGCATTTACATTCATTTGAAGTGTAGACGAGGAATACATAACACTCCGCAAATCATATTATATCTTACCATGAAACATAGAAATGAGATACGATATCGCGTTTTAAGAATCATAGGAACTCTATTGCTACGATACGTAGACATCTGCAAACGCTATTTCCTTGCAAGGAAGTGCGCATTTACATTTAGTTGATGTGTAGACGAGGAATACATAACACTTCGCAAATCATATTATATCTTACCATGAAACATAGAAATGAGATACGATATCGCGTTTTAAGAAGCATTTGAACTCTATTGCTACGATACGTAGACATCTGCAAACGCTATTTCCTTGCAAGGAAGTGTCGCATTTACATTCATTTGAATCGTAGACAAGGAATACATAACACTTCGCAAATCATGTTATATCTTACCATGAAACATAGAAATGAGATGCGATATCGCGTTTTAAGAATCATATGAACTCTATTGCTACGAGACGTAGACATCTGCAATCGCTATTTCCTTGCAAGGAAGTGTCGCATTTACATTCATTTGAAGTGTAGACGAGGAATACATAATACTTCGCAAATCATATTATATCTTACCATGAAACATAGAATTGAGATGCGATATCGCGTTTTAAGAAGAATTAGAACTCTATTGCTACGATACCTAGACATCTGCAGACGCTATTTCCTAGCAAGGAAGTGTCGCATTTACATTCATTTGAAGTGTAGACGAGGAATACATGATACTTCGCAAATCATATTATATCTTACCATGAAACATAGAAATGAGATGCGATATCGCGTTTTAAGAATCATAAGAACTCTATTGCTACGATACCTAGACATCTGCAAACGCTATTTCCTCGCAAGGAAGTGTCGCATTTACATTCATTTGAATCGTAGACGAGGAATGCATAACACATCGCAATGAATATTATATCTTATCAGAAAACATAGATATGAGATGCAATATCTCGTTTTAAGAAGCATTAGAACTCTATTGCTACGATACCTAGACATCTGCAGATGCTATTTCCTAGCAAGGAAGTGTCGCATTTACATTCATTTGAAGTGTAGACGAGGAATACATGATACTTCGCAAATCATATTATATCTTACCATGAAACATAGAAATGAGATGCGACATCGCGTTCTAAGAAGCATTAGAACACTACTGCTACGATAGGTAGACATTTGCAAACGCTATTTCCTTGCAAGGAAGTGTCGCATTTACATTCATTTGAAGTGTAGACGAGGAATACATAACACTCCGCAAATCATATTATATCTTACCATGAAACATAGAAATGAGATACGATATCGCGTTTTAAGAATCATAGGAACTCTATTGCTACGATACGTAGACATCTGCAAACGCTATTTCCTTGCAAGGAAGTGCGCATTTACATTTAGTTGATGTGTAGACGAGGAATACATAACACTTCGCAAATCATATTATATCTTACCATGAAACATAGAAATGAGATGCGATATCGCGTTTTAAGAAGCATTTGAACTCTATTGCTACGATACGTAGACATCTGCAAACGCTATTTCCTTGCAAGGAAGTGTCGCATTTACATTCATTTGAATCGTAGACAAGGAATACATAACACTTCGCAAATCATGTTATATCTTACCATGAAACATAGAAATGAGATGCGATATCGCGTTTTAAGAATCATATGAACTCTATTGCTACGAGACGTAGACATCTGCAATCGCTATTTCCTTGCAAGGAAGTGTCGCATTTACATTCATTTGAAGTGTAGACGAGGAATACATAACACTTCGCAAATCATATTATATCTTACCATGAAACATAGAATTGAGATGCGATATCGCGTTTTAAGAAGTATTAGAACTCTATTGCTACGATACCTAGACATCTGCAGACGCTATTTCCTAGCAAGGAAGTGTCGCATTTACATTCATTTGAAGTGTAGACGAGGAATACATGATACTTCGCAAATCATATTATATCTTACCATGAAACATAGAAATGAGATGCGATATCGCGTTTTAAGAATCATAAGAACTCTATTGCTACGATACCTAGACATCTGCAAACGCTATTTCCTCGCAAGGAAGTGTCGCATTTACATTCATTTGAATCGTAGACAAGGAATACATAACACTTCGCAAATCATGTTATATCTTACCATGAAACATAGAAATGAGATGCGATATCGCGTTTTAAGAATCATGTGAACTCTATTGCTACGAGACGTAGACATCTGCAATCGCTATTTCCTTGCAAGGAAGTGTCGCATTTACATTCATTTGAAGTGTAGACGAGGAATACATAACACTTCGCAAATCATATTATATCTTACCATGAAACATAGAATTGAGATGCGATATCGCGTTTTAAGAAGTATTAGAACTCTATTGCTACGATACCTAGACATCTGCAGACGCTATTTCCTAGCAAGGAAGTGTCGCATTTACATTCATTTGAAGTGTAGACGAGGAATACATGATACTTCGCAAATCATATTATATCTTACCATGAAACATAGAAATGAGATGCGATATCGCGTTTTAAGAATCATAAGAACTCTATTGCTACGATACCTAGACATCTGCAAACGCTATTTCCTCGCAAGGAAGTGTCGCATTTACATTCATTTGAATCGTAGACGAGGAATGCATAACACATCGCAATGAATATTATATCTTATCAGAAAACATAGATATGAGATGCAATATCTCGTTTTAAGAAGCATTAGAACTCTATTGCTACGATACCTAGACATCTGCAGATGCTATTTCCTAGCAAGGAAGTGTCGCATTTACATTCATTAGAAGTGTAGACGAGGAATACATGATACTTCGCAAATCATATTATATCTTACCATGAAACATAGAAATGAGATGCGACATCGCGTTCTAAGAAGCATTAGAACACTACTGATACGATAGGTAGACATTTGCAAACGCTATTTCCTTGCAAGGAAGTGTCGCATTTACATTCATTTGAAGTGTAGACGAGGAATACGTAACACTCCGCAAATCATATTATATCTTACCATGAAACATAGAAATGAGATACGATATCGCGTTTTAAGAATCATAGGAACTCTATTGCTACGATACGTAGACATCTGCAAACGCTATTTCCTAGCAAAGAAGTCTCGCATTTACATTCATTTGAAGTATAGGCGAGGAATACATAACACTTCGCAAATAATATTACATCTTACCATGAAACATAGAAATGAGATGCGATATCGCGTTTTAAGAAGCATTAGAACTCTATTGCTACGATACGTAGACTTCTGCTATCGCTATTTCCTAGCAAGGAAGTGTCGCATTTACATTCATTTGAAGTGTAGACGAGGAATACATGATACTTCGCAAATCATATTATATCTTACCATGAAACATAGAAATGAGATGCGATATCTCGTTTTAAGAAGCATTTGAACACTACTGCTACGATAGGTAGACATTTGCAAACGCTATTTCCGTGAAAGGAAGTGTCGCATTTACATTCATTTGAAGTGTAGGCGAGGAATACATAACACTTCGCCAATCATATTATATCTTACCATGAAACATAGAAATGAGATGCGGTATCGCGTTTTAAGAATCATGGGAACTCTATTGCTACGATACGTAGACATCTGCAAACGCTATTTCCTTGCAAAGAAGTGTCGCATTTACATTCATTTGAAGTGTAGGCGAGGAATACATAACACTTCGCAAATCATATTATATCTTACCATGAAACATAGAAATGAGATGCGATATCGCGTTTTAAGAATCATAAGAATTCTATTGCTACGATACGTTGACATCTGCAAACGCTATTTCCTTGCAAGGAAGTGCGCATTTACATTTAGTTGATGTGTAGACGAGGAATGGATAACACTTCGCAAATCATATTATATCTTACCATGAAACATAGAAATGAGATGCGATATCGCGTTTTAAGAAGCATTAGAACTCTATTGCTGCGATACGTAGACATCTGCAAACGCTATTTCCTTGTATGGAAGTGCCGCATTTACATTCATTTGAAGTGTAGACGAGGAATACATGACACTTCGCAAATCATATTATATCTTACCATGAAACATAGAAGTGAGATGCGATATCGCGTTTTAAGAATCATATGAACTCTATTGCTATCGAGACGTAGACATCTGCAATCGCTATTTCCTTGCAAGGAAGTGTCGCATTTACATTCATTTGAAGTGTAGACAAGGAATACATGACACTTCGCAAATCATATTATATCTTACCATGAAACATAGAAATGAGATTCGACATGGCGTTTTAAGAAGCATTAGATAGCTATTGCTACAATACGTAGACATCTGCAAACGCTATTTCCTAGCGAGGAAGTATCGCATTCACATTCATTTGAAGTGTAGACAAGGAATACATAACACTTCGCAAATCATGTTATATCTTACCATGAAACATAGAAATGAGATGCGATATCGCGTTTTAAGAAGCATTAGAACACTATTGCTACGATAGGTAGACATTTGCAAAAGCTATTTCCTAGGAAAGAAGTCTCGCATTTACATTCATTTGAAGTATAGGCGAGGAATACATAACACTTCGCAAATAATATTACATCTTACCATGAAACATAGAAATGAGATGCGATATCGCGTTTTAAGAAGCATTAGAACACTATTGCTACGATACGTAGACATTTGCAAACGCTATTTCCTAGCAAAGAAGTCTCGCATTTACATTCATTTGAAGTATAGGCGAGGAATACATAACACTTCGCAAATAATATTACATCTTACCATGAAGCATAGAAATGAGATGCGATATCGCGTTTTAAGAAGCATTAGAACTCTATTGCTACGATACCTAGACATCTGCAGACGCTATTTCCTAGCAAGGAAGTGTCGCATTTGCATTCATTTGAAGTGTAGACGAGGAATACATGATACCTCGCAAATCATATTATATCTTACCATGAAACATAGAAATGAGATGCGATATCGCGTTTTAAGAAGCATTAGAACACTATTGCTACGATATGTAGACATTTGCAAACGCTATTTCCTAGCAAAGAAGTGTCGCATTTACATTCATTTGAAGTGTAGACGAGGAATACATGATACCTCGCAAATCATATTATATCTTACCATGACACATAGAAATGAGATGCGATATCGCGTTTTAAGAAGCATTAGAACTCTATTGCTACGATGCCTAGACATCTGCAGATGCTATTTCCTAGCAAGGAAGTGTCGCATTTACATTCATTTGAAGTATAGGCGAGGAATACATAACACTTCGCAAATAATATTACATCTTACCATGAAACATAGAAATGAGATGCGATATCGCGTTTAAAGAAGCATTAGAACTCTATTGCTACGATACCTAGACATCTGCAGACGCTATTTCCTAGCAAGGAAGTGTCGCATTTGCATTCATTTGAAGTGTAGACGAGGAATACATGATACTTCGCAAATCATATTATATCTTACCATGAAACATAGAAATGAGATGCGATATCGCGTTTTAAGAAGCATTAGAACTCTATTGCTACGATACCTAGACATCTGCAGATGCTATTTCCTAGCAAGGAAGTGTCGCATTTACATTCATTTGAAGTGTAGACGAGGAATACATGATACTTCGCAAATCATATTATATCTTACCATGAAACATAGAAATGAGATGCGATATCGCGTTTTAAGAATCATAAGAACTCTATTGCTACGATACCTAGACATCTGCAAACGCTATTTCCTCGCAAGGAAGTGCCGCATTTACATTCATTTGAATCGTAGACGAGGAATGCATAACACATCGCAATGAATATTATATCTTATCAGGAAACATAGATATGAGATGCAATATCTCGTTTTAAGAAGCATTTGAACTCTATTGCTTCGATACGTAGACATCTGCAAACGCTATTTCCTAGCAAGGAAGTGTCGCATTTACATTCATTTGAAGTGTAGACGAGGATTACATAACACTTCGCAAATCATATTATATCTTACCATGAAACATAGAAATGAGATGCGATATCGCGTTTTAAGAAGCATTAGAACTTTATTGCTACGATACGTAGACTTCTGCAAACGCTATTTCCTAGCAAGGAAGTGTCGCATTTACATTCATTTGAAGTGTAGACGAGGAATCAATAACACTTCGCAAATCATATTATATCTTACCATGAAACATAGAAATAAGATGCGACATCGCGTTCTAAGAAGCATTAGAACACTACTGCTACGATAGGTAGACATCTGCAAACGCTATTTCCTAGCGAGGAAGTATCGCATTCACATTCATTTGAACTGTAGACGAGGAATACATGATACTTCGCAAATCATATTATATCATACCATGAAACATAGAAATGAGATGCGATTTCGCGTTTTAAGAAGCATTAGAACACTATTGCTACGATAGGTAGACATTTGCAAACGCTATTTCCTAGCAAAGAAGTCTCGCATTTACATTCATTTGAAGTATAGGCGAGGAATACATAACACTTCGCAAATAATATTACATCTTACCATGAAACATAGAAATGAGATGCGATATCGCTTTTTAAGAAGCATTAGAACCCTATTGCTACGATACGTAGACATCTGCAAACGCTATTTCCTGGCAAGGAAGTGTCGCATTTACATTCATTTGAATCGTAGACAAGGAATACATAACACTTCGCAAATCATGTTATATCTTACCATGAAACATAGAAATGAGATGCGATATCGCGTTTTAAGAATCATATGAACTCTATTGCTACGAGACGTAGACATCTGCAATCGCTATTTCCTAGCAAGGAAGTGTCGCATTTACATTCATTTGAAGTGTAGACGAGGATTACGTAACACTTCGCAAATCATATTATATCTTACCATGAAACATAGAAATGAGATGCGATATCGCGTTTTAAGAAGCATTAGAACTTTATTGCTACGATACGTAGACTTCTGCAAACGCTATTTCCTAGCAAGGAAGTGTCGCATTTACATTCATTTGAAGTGTAGACGAGGAATCAATAACACTTCGCAAATCATATTATATCTTACCATGAAACATAGAAATAAGATGCGACATCGCGTTCTAAGAAGCATTAGAACATTACTGCTACGATAGGTAGACATTTGCAAACGCTATTTCCTTGCAAGGAAGTGTCGCATTTAGATTCATTTGAAGTGTAGACGAGGAACACGTAACACTCCGCAAATCATATTATATCTTACCATGAAACATAGAATTGAGATGCGATATCGCGTTTTAAGAAGTATTAGAACTCTATTGCTACGATACCTAGACATCTGCAGACGCTATTTCCTAGCAAGGAAGTGTCGCATTTACATTCATTTGAAGTGTAGACGAGGAATACATGATACTTCGCAAATCATATTATATCTTACCATGAAACATAGAAATGAGATGCGATATCGCGTTTTAAGAATCATAAGAACTCTATTGCTACGATACCTAGACATCTGCAAACGCTATTTCCTCGCAAGGAAGTGTCGCATTTACATTCATTTGAATCGTAGACGAGGAATGCATAACACATCGCAATGAATATTATATCTTATCAGAAAACATAGATATGAGATGCAATATCTCGTTTTAAGAAGCATTTGAACTCTATTGCTTCGATACGTAGACATCTGCAAACGCTATTTCCTAGCAAGGAAGTGTCGCATTTACATTCATTTGAAGTGTAGACGAGGATTACATAACACTTCGCAAATCATATTATATCTTACCATGAAACATAGAAATGAGATGCGATATCGCGTTTTAAGAATCATAAGAACTCTATTGCTACGATACGTTGACATCTGCAAACGCTATTTCCTTGCAAGGAAGTGCGCATTTACATTTAGTTGATGTGTAGACGAGGAATACATAACACTTCGCAAATCATATTATATCTTACCATGGAACATAGAAATGAGATACGATATCGCGTTTTAAGAAGCATTAGAACACTATTGCTACGATAGGTAGACATTTGCAAACGCTATTTCCTAGCAAAGAAGTCTCGCATTTACATTCATTTGAAGTATAGGCGAGGAATACATAACACTTCGCAAATAATATTACATCTTACCATGAAACATAGAAATGAGATGCGATATCGCGTTTTAAGAAGCATTAGAACTCTATTGCTACGATACGTAGACTTCTGCTATCGCTATTTCCTAGCAAGGAAGTGCCGCATTTACATTCATTTGAAGTGTAGACGAGGAATACATGATACTTCGCAAATCATATTATATCTTACCATGAAACATAGAAATGAGATGCGATATCTCGTTTTAAGAAGCATTTGAACACTACTGCTACGATAGGTAGACATTTGCAAACGCTATTTCCGTGAAAGGAAGTGTCGCATTTACATTCATTTGAAGTGTAGGCGAGGAATACATAACACTTCGCCAATCATATTATATCTTACCATGAAACATAGAAATGAGATGCGGTATCGCGTTTTAAGAATCATGGGAACTCTATTGCTACGATACGTAGACATCTGCAAACGCTATTTCCTTGCAAAGAAGTGTCGCATTTACATTCATTTGAAGTGTAGGCGAGGAATACATAACACTTCGCAAATCATATTATATCTTACCATGAAACATAGAAATGAGATGCGATATCGCGTTTTAAGAATCATAAGAATTCTATTGCTACGATACGTTGACATCTGCAAACGCTATTTCCTTGCAAGGAAGTGCGCATTTACATTTAGTTGATGTGTAGACGAGGAATGGATAACACTTCGCAAATCATATTATATCTTACCATGAAACATAGAAATGAGATGCGATATCGCGTTTTAAGGAGCATTAGAACTCTATTGCTGCGATACGTAGACATCTGCAAACGCTATTTCCTTGTATGGAAGTGCCGCATTTACATTCATTTGAAGTGTAGACGAGGAATACATGACACTTCGCAAATCATATTATATCTTACCATGAAACATAGAAGTGAGATGCGATATCGCGTTTTAAGAATCATATGAACTCTATTGCTATCGAGACGTAGACATCTGCAATCGCTATTTCCTTGCAAGGAAGTGTCGCATTTACATTCATTTGAAGTGTAGACAAGGAATACATGACACTTCGCAAATCATATTATATCTTACCATGAAACATAGAAATGAGATTCGACATCGCGTTTTAAGAAGCATTAGATAGCTATTGCTACAATACGTAGACATCTGCAAACGCTATTTCCTAGCGAGGAAGTATCGCATTCACATTCATTTGAAGTGTAGACAAGGAATACATAACACTTCGCAAATCATGTTATATCTTACCATGAAACATAGAAATGAGATGCGATATCGCGTTTTAAGAAGCATTAGAACACTATTGCTACGATAGGTAGACATTTGCAAAAGCTATTTCCTAGGAAAGAAGTCTCGCATTTACATTCATTTGAAGTATAGGCGAGGAATACATAACACTTCGCAAATAATATTACATCTTACCATGAAACATAGAAATGAGATGCGATATCGCGTTTTAAGAAGCATTAGAACACTATTGCTACGATACGTAGACATTTGCAAACGCTATTTCCTAGCAAAGAAGTCTCGCATTTACATTCATTTGAAGTATAGGCGAGGAATACATAACACTTCGCAAATAATATTACATCTTACCATGAAGCATAGAAATGAGATGCGATATCGCGTTTTAAGAAGCATTAGAACTCTATTGCTACGATACCTAGACATCTGCAGACGCTATTTCCTAGCAAGGAAGTGTCGCATTTGCATTCATTTGAAGTGTAGACGAGGAATACATGATACCTCGCAAATCATATTATATCTTACCATGAAACATAGAAATGAGATGCGATATCGCGTTTTAAGAAGCATTAGAACTCTATTGCTACGATACCTAGACATCTGCAGATGCTATTTCCTAGCAAGGAAGTGTCGCATTTACATTCATTTGAAGTGTAGACGAGGAATACATGATACCTCGCAAATCATATTATATCTTACCATGACACATAGAAATGAGATGCGATATCGCGTTTTAAGAAGCATTAGAACTCTATTGCTACGATGCCTAGACATCTGCAGATGCTATTTCCTAGCAAGGAAGTGTCGCATTTACATTCATTTGAAGTGTAGACGAGGAATACATGATACTTCGCAAATCATATTATATCTTACCATGAAACATAGAAATGAGATGCGATATCGCGTTTTAAGAATCATAAGAACTCTATTGCTACGATACCTAGACATCTGCAAACGCTATTTCCTCGCAAGGAAGTGCCGCATTTACATTCATTTGAATCGTAGACGAGGAATGCATAACACATCGCAATGAATATTATATCTTATCAGGAAACATAGATATGAGATGCAATATCTCGTTTTAAGAAGCATTTGAACTCTATTGCTTCGATACGTAGACATCTGCAAACGCTATTTCCTAGCAAGGAAGTGTCGCATTTACATTCATTTGAAGTGTAGACGAGGATTACATAACACTTCGCAAATCATATTATATCTTACCATGAAACATAGAAATGAGATGCGATATCGCGTTTTAAGAAGCATTAGAACTTTATTGCTACGATACGTAGACTTCTGCAAACGCTATTTCCTAGCAAGGAAGTGTCGCATTTACATTCATTTGAAGTGTAGACGAGGAATCAATAACACTTCGCAAATCATATTATATCTTACCATGAAACATAGAAATAAGATGCGACATCGCGTTCTAAGAAGCATTAGAACACTACTGCTACGATAGGTAGACATCTGCAAACGCTATTTCCTAGCGAGGAAGTATCGCATTCACATTCATTTGAACTGTAGACGAGGAATACATGATACTTCGCAAATCATATTATATCATACCATGAAACATAGAAATGAGATGCGATTTCGCGTTTTAAGAAGCATTAGAACACTATTGCTACGATAGGTAGACATTTGCAAACGCTATTTCCTAGCAAAGAAGTCTCGCATTTACATTCATTTGAAGTATAGGCGAGGAATACATAACACTTCGCAAATAATATTACATCTTACCATGAAACATAGAAATGAGATGCGATATCGCGTTTTAAGAAGCATTAGAACCCTATTGCTACGATACGTAGACATCTGCAAACGCTATTTCCTTGCAAGGAAGTGTCGCATTTACATTCATTTGAATCGTAGACAAGGAATACATAACACTTCGCAAATCATGTTATATCTTACCATGAAACATAGAAATGAGATGCGATATCGCGTTTTAAGAATCATATGAACTCTATTGCTACGAGACGTAGACATCTGCAATCGCTATTTCCTAGCAAGGAAGTGTCGCATTTACATTCATTTGAAGTGTAGACGAGGATTACGTAACACTTCGCAAATCATATTATATCTTACCATGAAACATAGAAATGAGATGCGATATCGCGTTTTAAGAAGCATTAGAACTTTATTGCTACGATACGTAGACTTCTGCAAACGCTATTTCCTAGCAAGGAAGTGTCGCATTTACATTCATTTGAAGTGTAGACGAGGAATCAATAACACTTCGCAAATCATATTATATCTTACCATGAAACATAGAAATAAGATGCGACATCGCGTTCTAAGAAGCATTAGAACATTACTGCTACGATAGGTAGACATTTGCAAACGCTATTTCCTTGCAAGGAAGTGTCGCATTTAGATTCATTTGAAGTGTAGACGAGGAACACGTAACACTCCGCAAATCATATTATATCTTACCATGAAACATAGAAATGAGATGCGATATCGCGTTTTAAGAATCATAAGAACTCTATTGCTACGATACGTAGACATCTGCAAGCGCTATTTCCTTGCAAGGAAGTGCGCATTTACATTCATTTGAAGTGTAGACAAGGAATACATGACACTTCGCAAATCATATTATATCTTACCATGAAACATAGAAATGAGATTCGACATCGCGTTTTAAGAAGCATTAGATAGCTATTGCTACAATACGTAGACATCTGCAAACGCTATTTCCTAGCGAGGAAGTATCGCATTCACATTCATTTGAAGTGTAGACAAGGAATACATAACACTTCGCAAATCATGTTATATCTTACCATGAAACATAGAAATGAGATGCGATATCGCGTTTTAAGAAGCATTAGAACACTATTGCTACGATACGTAGACTTCTGCAAACGCTATTTCCTTGCAAGGAAGTGTCGCATTTACATTCATTTGAAGTATAGACGAGGAATACATAACACTTCGCAAATCATATTATATCTTACCATGAAACATAGAAATGAGATGCGATATCGCGTTTTAAGAAGCATTAGAACTCTATTGCTACGATACCTAGACATCTGCAAACGCTATTTCCTCGCAAGGAAGTGTCGCATTTACATTCATTTGAATCGTAGACGAGGAATGCATAACACATCGCAATGAATATTATATCTTATCAGGAAACATAGATATGAGATGCAATATCTCGTTTTAAGAAGCATTTGAACTCTATTGCTTCGATACGTAGACATCTGCAAACGCTATTTCCTAGCAAGGAAGTGTCGCATTTACATTCATTTGAAGTGTAGACGAGGATTACATAACACTTCGCAAATAATATTACATCTTACCATGAAACATTGAAATGAGATGCGATATCGCGTTTAAAGAAGCATTAGAACTGTATTGCTACGATACCTAGGCATCTGCAGACGCTATTTCCTAGCAAGGAAGTGTCGCATTTGCATTCATTTGAAGTGTAGACGAGGAATACATGATACTTCGCAAATCATATTATATCTTACCATGAAACATAGAAATGAGATGCGATATCGCGTTTTAAGAAGCATTAGAACTCTATTGCTACGATACCTAGACATCTGCAGATGCTATTTCCTAGCAAGGAAGTGTCGCATTTACATTCATTTGAAGTGTAGACGAGGAATACATGATACTTCGCAAATCATATTATATCTTACCATGAAACATAGAAATGAGATGCGATATCGCGTTTTAAGAAGCATTAGAACTCTATTGCTACGATACCTAGACATCTGCAGATGCTATTTCCTAGCAAGGAAGTGTCGCATTTACATTCATTTGAAGTGTAGACGAGGAATACATGATACTTCGCAAATCATATTATATCATACCATGAAACATAGAAATGAGATGCGATTTCGCGTTTTAAGAAGCATTAGAACACTATTACTACGATAGGTAGACATTTGCAAACGCTATTTCCTAGCAAAGAAGTCTCGCATTTACATTCATTTGAAGTATAGGCGAGGATTACATAACACTTCGCAAATCATATTATATCTTACCATGAAACATAGAAATGAGATGCGATATCGCGTTTTAAGAAGCATTAGAACTTTATTGCTACGATACGTAGACTTCTGCAAACGCTATTTCCTAGCAAGGAAGTGTCGCATTTACATTCATTTGAAGTGTAGACGAGGAATCAATAACACTTCGCAAATCATATTATATCTTACCATGAAACATAGAAATAAGATGCGACATCGCGTTCTAAGAAGCATTAGAACATTACTGCTACGATAGGTAGACATTTGCAAACGCTATTTCCTTGCAAGGAAGTGTCGCATTTAGATTCATTTGAAGTGTAGACGAGGAACACGTAACACTCCGCAAATCATATTATATCTTACCATGAAACATAGAAATGAGATGCGATATCGCGTTTTAAGAATCATAAGAACTCTATTGCTACGATACGTAGACATCTGCAAGCGCTATTTCCTTGCAAGGAAGTGCGCATTTACATTCATTTGAAGTGTAGACAAGGAATACATGACACTTCGCAAATCATATTATATCTTACCATGAAACATAGAAATGAGATTCGACATCGCGTTTTAAGAAGCATTAGATAGCTATTGCTACAATACGTAGACATCTGCAAACGCTATTTCCTAGCGAGGAAGTATCGCATTCACATTCATTTGAAGTGTAGACAAGGAATACATAACACTTCGCAAATCATGTTATATCTTACCATGAAACATAGAAATGAGATGCGATATCGCGTTTTAAGAAGCATTAGAACACTATTGCTACGATACGTAGACTTCTGCAAACGCTATTTCCTTGCAAGGAAGTGTCGCATTTACATTCATTTGAAGTATAGACGAGGAATACATAACACTTCGCAAATCATATTATATCTTACCATGAAACATAGAAATGAGATGCGATATCGCGTTTTAAGAAGCATTAGAACTCTATTGCTACGATACCTAGACATCTGCAAACGCTATTTCCTCGCAAGGAAGTGTCGCATTTACATTCATTTGAATCGTAGACGAGGAATGCATAACACATCGCAATGAATATTATATCTTATCAGGAAACATAGATATGAGATGCAATATCTCGTTTTAAGAAGCATTTGAACTCTATTGCTTCGATACGTAGACATCTGCAAACGCTATTTCCTAGCAAGGAAGTGTCGCATTTACATTCATTTGAAGTGTAGACGAGGATTACATAACACTTCGCAAATAATATTACATCTTACCATGAAACATTGAAATGAGTTGCGATATCGCGTTTAAAGAAGCATTAGAACTGTATTGCTACGATACCTAGGCATCTGCAGACGCTATTTCCTAGCAAGGAAGTGTCGCATTTGCATTCATTTGAAGTGTAGACGAGGAATACATGATACTTCGCAAATCATATTATATCTTACCATGAAACATAGAAATGAGATGCGATATCGCGTTTTAAGAAGCATTAGAACTCTATTGCTACGATACCTAGACATCTGCAGATGCTATTTCCTAGCAAGGAAGTGTCGCATTTACATTCATTTGAAGTGTAGACGAGGAATACATGATACTTCGCAAATCATATTATATCTTACCATGAAACATAGAAATGAGATGCGATATCGCGTTTTAAGAAGCATTAGAACTCTATTGCTACGATACCTAGACATCTGCAGATGCTATTTCCTAGCAAGGAAGTGTCGCATTTACATTCATTTGAAGTGTAGACGAGGAATACATGATACTTCGCAAATCATATTATATCATACCATGAAACATAGAAATGAGATGCGATTTCGCGTTTTAAGAAGCAATAGAACACTATTACTACGATAGGTAGACATTTGCAAACGCTATTTCCTAGCAAAGAAGTCTCGCATTTACATTCATTTGAAGTATAGGCGAGGAATACATAACACTTCGCAAATAATATTACATCTTACCATGAAACATAGAAATGAGATGCGATATCGCGTTTTAAGAAGCATTAGAACTCTATTGCTACGATACGTAGACATCTGCAAACGCTATTTCCTCGCAAGGAAGTGTCGCATTTACATTCATTTGAATCGTAGACGAGGAATGCATAACACATCGCAATGAATATTATATCTTATCAGGAAACATAGATATGAGATGCAATATCTCGTTTTAAGAAGCATTTGAACTCTATTGCTTCGATACGTAGACATCTGCAAACGCTATTTCCTAGCAAGGAAGTGTCGCATTTACATTCATTTGAAGTGTAGACGAGGATTACATAACACTTCGCAAATCATATTATATCTTACCATGAAACATAGAAATGAGATGCGATATCGCGTTTTAAGAAGCATTAGATAGCTATTGCTACAATACGTAGACATCTGCAAACGCTATTTCCTAGCGAGGAAGTATCGCATTCACATTCATTTGAAGTGTAGACAAGGAATACATAACACTTCGCAAATCATGTTATATCTTACCATGAAACATAGAAATGAGATGCGATATCGCGTTTTAAGAAGCATTAGAACACTATTGCTACGATACGTAGACTTCTGCAAACGCTATTTCCTTGCAAGGAAGTGTCGCATTTACATTCATTTGAAGTGTAGACGAGGAATACGTAACACTTCGCAAATCATGTTATATCTTACCATGAAACATAGAATTGACATGCGATATCGCGTTTTAAGAAGCATTAGAACTCTATTGCTACGATACCTAGATATCTGCAGACGCTATTTCCTAGCAAGGAAGTGTCGCATTTACATTCATTTGAAGTGTAGACGAGGAATACATGATACTTCGCAAATCATGTTATATCTTACCATGAAACATAGAAATGAGATGCGATATCGCGTTTTAAGAATCATAAGAACTCTATTGCTACGATACCTAGACATCTGCAAACGCTATTTCCTCGCAAGAAGTGTCGCATTTACATTCATTTGAATCGTAGACGAGGAATGCATAACACATCGCAATGAATATTACATCTTATCAGGAAACATAGATATGAGATGCAATATCTCGTTTTAAGAAGCATTAGAACCCTACTGCTACGATACGTAGACATCTGCAAACGCTATTTCCTAGCGAGGAAGTGTCGCATTCACATTCATTTGAAGTGTAGACGAGGAATACATAACACTCCGCAAATCATATTATATTTTACCATGAAACATAGAAATGTGGTGCGATATCGCGTTTTAAGAATCATAAGAACTCTATTGTTACGATACGTAGACATC